>NW_003852656.1:317804-334563 GCF_000181295.1 Otolemur garnettii | reverse complement strand
AGTCCTAGCTACTTGGGAGGCTGAGACAAGAGAATCACTTAAGCCCAAGAGTTTGAGGTTGCTGTGAGCTGTGATGCCACATCACTCTACCAAGGGTGACATAGTGAGACTCTGTCTCAAAAAAAAAAAAAAAAAAAGGAAACAAAAAAATTAACCAGGCATTGTGGCAGGTACCTGTAGCCTCAGTTTCTCGGGAGGCTGAGCCAGGAGGATCACTTGAGTCCAAGAGTTTGATGATGTGAGCTAGGCTGATGCCTTGGCACTCAAGCCTGAGGCAAAAGAATGAGACTCTGTCTCAAAAAAACAAGAAAAAGAAAGTGAAGCACCAGTTCAGATTTGTGTTGTAGGAAGAAGCCTGAGGGTAGTGAGCAGGAGGAGCAAGATGGGGAAGAAGGCCTGGGGTCTTGGGGGCAAGGACCAGGGAAGGAAGGACCTGACAGAGATGGGACCTAGGGGATGAGGAAAGGGGAAAAGAGGGATGGCATCTTTGCAAAACATCTACTCTATACAGGCATGCTCATTGCCTCATATGACACTCCCAGTACCCCTATGAGAACCTGCAATTACTCATTTTCCAGGTGAGGCTCTTAAAAGTTAGGAGGCCTGGCTCAGTGCCTATGGCTCAAGTGGCTAAGGCTATACAGCCACATACACCTAAGGTGGTGGGTTCAAATCCAGCTGGGGCCCGCCAAACAACAATGATGGCTGCAACCAAAGAATAGCCGGGTGTTGTGGTGGGCACCTGTGGTCCCAGCTACTTGGGAGGCTGAGGCAGACGACTCACTTGAGCCCAGGAGTTGGAGGTTGCTGTGAGCTGTGATGCTACAGCACTCTACCCAGGGAGATAGCTTGATGCTCTGTCTCAAAATAAATAAATAAATAAAAGTTAGGAGGCCTGACCAAAATCACATGACCACTGAGCCATGAGTCAGACTAGAAGCCAGGCTTGGAGCTGGGTGCACTCTCCTGAGCACCATCACCAGTAAGTGCCTGAGAAGCTCGCTTCTGCCTGGTCCTAGAGGACTGGAGCCTCCATCATCCCCTGGGTCTTCCTTCTTCCCACTAATGCTCTCCTGTGATCTCTCCTGTCCCTAGTCTGGACTGAAGAGGAACTGAAAGGAGGGTTCAGACTAAGCCAGGATAGCCAAGTGTGCCATGGCCAGCTGTCTTGTGGAGGTCCCTGGTATGAGGGCCTTTGACAGGTCCCTGGGCCAATCCCCTATCAGAGATGAGAAAAGTCTGTGGTGGCTCAGTGCCTGTGGCTCAAGCGGCTAAGGCGCCAGCCACATACACCTAAGGTGGCGGGTTCGAATCCCCAGCCCGGGCCCGCCAAACAACAATGATGGCTGCAACCAAAAAATGGCCAGGCGTTGTGGCGGGCGCCTGTAGTCCCAGCTACTTGGGAGGCTGAGGCAGGAGACTCGCTTGAGCCCAGGAGTTGGAGGTTGCTGTGAGCAGAAGCCATAGCACTCTACCCAGGGGGACAGCTTGAGGCTCCATCTCAAAAAAAATAAAAAAGAAAGAAAAGTCTGTTGTGTTCTCTCTTGAATCTCTGCAAAAACGAATGCAGGGCTCCATGTCTTATTTTCACGATTCCTTGTGGGAACCTAGAACAGTGCTGGCATGCAGTGGGTCACCAATAAATGTTTGTCCAATGACTGAACAAGGTGCCTATAGGACATTTAGGAGACAAATTCAGGAAGCAGCTAAAAGATTCTAGTCTGGATTCACTTTAGATTTGATTCAGGAATAAACTTGGGACAGGTTCGGGCAGTCAACATAGATACTTATAATTTATGCCTAGGGAGAGCTGGGCAGCAGGGCCCACACAGGTTAATCTCAGGAGTAAAGCAGGTAGGGTGTGGTTTTCTTTCAACCTAGACATCCGTAGCATATTAAACACAGTATCTTTCACTTGGAAATGTACTCTCTTCCACTTCTCTTGAACCACGAAGCCCTCTCAGTCCATCCTTGGTTTCCATGGATACAAGTGAGCAAGAGCACAGGGTGGATGGCAGTCACTGTGGGGAGCCCATCTGGCGGAAGCTACCCCCTGGCCTGCACCAAGGGCTGCCCTGAGAATTCTGAACAGTGTGGCCAGATCTGGTTTATCAACAACATCCAGAGGCTCAAATTTTTATGTGAGATCTGATTTTTTAATATTGGCAACGATATTCGATTTTTAAAATCCTATTAAAAAATAATAAATATGAATCAAATGCACCATGATGACGACGGGGGCCTTAGCATAGAGAAGAGAAGAAACACAGGGAACACCAGCATCACGGCACTGGGCAGGGACAACAGAAAGCTGCCAGAGACCTAGGAAGAGAGCCTCCTGAGGGTTCTGGGACAGAGGAGCCAGAGCAGAGCTTAGAGTGTGTCAAGATGCTGCCAACAGTATCAATCAGGCAGATAAGGCCAAGTAGTCCCCTTGGCATTTTCCAACAAGGTGACATTTGCCAGATCAGTTTAGCAGAGAGCTGGGGCAGCTGCCAGGGTTAAAGAGGAACAAGGAGTGGGTGGTGGTGAGGATGTGGGACAGGAGTGCAGACAGCTCTTTTAAGAGCCTTGGCCAGGGTGGGCCAAGAGGATCACCAAGATCAGCTGACAGGCCAAGTTGTGGGTGGGGAGTGTGAGCTGCAATGTGTCTGCCCAAGAATGGTGGCTGAAGAGGGGGGAGAAGAGCAGAGAGCAGGGGCTGCTGGATCCTGGGTGCAAGGATCTCCCTGGTGGGGGGACATCAAAGCAATCCGCAGGCACCTCCTCTGCAGGCTGCCTCACTCTGGGTGCTGGACACACAAATCACTTAAATGTTATTTAAGCATCATAACACCTTTAGGAGAGATTTTATTAAAGGCAACAGCGTTTTAGATGAGGAAACTGAGGCTCAGATAGGACAAGGAACCTATTCAGCGCCACCCAGCCAGAATGGCCTGGGCCTGCTGCTCCAAGGATGCAAGGCCAAGGCAACCCTTCCTTCCCAGCCCCTTTTGTGCCCCTACCACAGAGCTGCAAGGATCACAGTGTTCCAAAGGTAGGGTGCAAGGCTGTGCGGGTGGAGGCTATAGGAACTGGGAAATGAATGCCCTTATGTCAGGCAGGGAGGCCATTAGCACCCTTGGAAAGTGCAGTTTCCCCAGTCGAGGGGGCAGAGCCCATGGCAGGGGGCTGAGTAGGCAACTGGAGAGGCAGAGGGCATGGGAGTGGGGGGAGGCCTTTCTCAGCTCAGAGTGGCTTGAGCTTATTTGGAATCAGCAGGGAGAGAGGCAGTGGCGGGTGAGGAACTGTTTCACCAGAGTATCAAGGCAATTCTGTCACTGCCTCCTCAGCCCTGGCCCCACATGGACATGGTACACACAGAAGATACACACACAGTCCCAGAACTCTCCTAGCAGCTCTGTCACAGGAAGGAGCTGATGGGCTGGAGGGCTGGCAGCAGGTCACCCAGGGATCTGAGTTGGCCAAATCCAAAGCTCACTCATGTCCCTTGCCACTGACAAAAGTGATTACTACTTGAGGACTAGGTAGATTAGGAAGGACTCTTGCAGCAGCAGTTCAGGCTAGTAAAAAGAGCTAATTTAACTGAGGAAGTTAATGGTTCCAGACCTGGATGGATCCAGGTAGCCATGGACGTTACTGGGAATCTCATTCTCTCATCTCTCAGCTCTGCCTTCTTCGGCGCTGGCTTTATTCTCAGGAGGCTCTCCCCGTTATTGGCAGGTATGGTGCCCCCCCAGCACCAGACCCATACCCTGCCAGCTCAGCAGCCCCAGTGAACAGAGAGAGGCTTTCTTCATGTTTCCAGGAAAAGTACCAGTGCTGACACCCATTGAACTGACTTGAGTCACGAGTCCATCCCTGAAGTAGTCACTAGATCTGACCCAACCAGGCCTGGATCACATGCTCCCATCTGGAGCCAATTGTGGAAAATCCACCAGGCCAGGCATGGTGGCTCATGCCTGTAAACCTAGCACCCTGGGAGAGTGAGGTGGGTGGAACACTGGAGTTCAAAATTTCGAGACCAGCCTGAGAATAGTGAGACCCTGTCTTTACTAAAAATAGAAAAACTGAGGCAAGAGTATTGCTTGAGCCCAAGAATTTGAGGTTGCTGTGAGCTATAATGCCACAGTGCTCTAGTCAGGGCACCAGAGAGAGACTCTATCTTAAAAATAAAATAAAATAGGCTCAGTGCCTGTGGCTCAAGCGGCTAAGGCGCCAGCCACATACACCTAAGGTGGCGGGTTCGAATCCAACCTGGACCCGACAAACAACAATAATGGCTGCAACCAAAAAATAGCCAGGTGTTGTGGCGGGCGCCTGTGGTCCCAGCTACTTGGGAGGCAGAGGCAGGAGACTCGCTTGAGCCCAGGAGTTGGAGGTTGCTGTGAGCAGTGAAGCCATAGCACTCTACTCAGGGGGACAGCTTGAGGCTCTGTCTCAACAACAACAACAAAATAATAAATAAATAAAATAAAATATAGCTGGGCGTTGTGATGGGCACTTGTAGTCCCAGCTACCCAGGAGGCTGAGGCAAGAGAATAGCTTAAGCCCAAGAGTTTGAGTTTGCTATGAGCTGTGATGCCATAGCACTCTACTGAGGGTGACATAGTGAGTCTCTGCCTCAAAGAAAAAAAAAAACATGAAATAAAATATAAAATATCCTCAAACTGACCTGACCTTAGGAGGTAGGTACCGTCATTACCAACCCCATATTATAGTTGAAGACCAGCAATTCAAGACAGGTCAGGCAACTAGCCTAAGGGCACACCATTAGCAATAAGCTTATTGGGAGCATAACTAATGTGAATAAAAATGGCTGGCCCAAGGCTGAGCATGGTAGCTCACAACTGTAATCCTAGCACTTTGAGAGGCTGAAGTAGGTGGATTGTCTGAGCTCACCGGTTCGAGACCAGCCTCAGCAAGAGCAAGACCCTGTCTCTAAAACTAGCTGGGCATTGTGACGGGTGCCTGTAGTCCCAACTACTTGGGAGGCTGAGGCAAGAGAATCACTTGAGCCCAAGAGTTTGAGGTTGCTGTGAGCTATGATGTCACAGCACTCTGCTAAGGGTGATAGTGAGACTGTCTTTAAAAAAAAAAGTGCCTGGCCCAGCACCAGGGGCAAATACTTGGGAAGTGCTGTGAGCTTTATAACAAAGACGGGGCACGTTCAAGGTGTGCTTGCAGGGGGAAGATGGAGCCAGAGAAGGTTCTACCAGCTAGTGCTGGAAAAGTCTTGCAGGCTCCCCTCAGCCTAGAAAGCTTCCTCAGAGGTGTGGGGGAGCACAGAACAGGCAAGTGGGGGTGGAGGGAGGAGGGTGGGGCCATGAGAAGGAAGGGAGGGGGTTCTCTTTTCTAAGCCTCCAACCAGTCACATTTTATCCGGCACAACAGGTTATCAAAAGAAGCTCACACAGAGGAAGTGTTTTTAGCCAAGGTCACACAGCAAGGGATCAGTTTCTACATCTGAATCCACCCTTGTTCTCATCTTTTCTACTCAGAGGATCTAGAAACCATGGGACCAGACTCCTAGTGTGTGGGGGGAGACATGTCAGTAACTTGAAGGGTGATCAATCCTGGGGGGGTGGCAGACATGAAGCCTGGTGGGAGGCACTTACCAGTCACCCACCCTCTGAGAAGGCTGGGTATGTGGATTTCTGGGGCAGCCAGTGGCTGAAAGGAGGCAGGTTCTCAGAAAACAGAGTGACCAGTGGCCACCAACTCCCACCAGTGAAGATAACTGAGAACTATGGATCCACTGAATTTGGCAACTTAGGGAATCATCAATGATCTTAGCCAGAGCAAGCCAGGGAAAATGGGGAGAGAAGAAGACAGATCACAAGCAACAGATGTCTGTATACATATATCCTCTACAAATGATAGGAAGAAGATGATGGGAAAGGCAGCAGGCTGCAAAGACCACCCCCTTGCTCTCTTGAAAAAAACATAAAATTGGGTGTAGGATGTATGGGAACTCTATACTATCTTTGTAATTTTTTGGTAAATCTAAAACTGTTCTAAAATAGAAAGTTTATTTTAAAATATTGGTAGCAAGAGGTGAGAATAGGTGTGGCTGGAGAGTTTGTAGGTGGCTAGTGGAGAGGCAGGAATTTGAGGAGGGTGTACATGGGCCTTCTGGTTTGGGGGTTTTTTTGTTTTGTTTTGTTTTGAGACTACAGGCACCCGCCACAATGCCCGGCTATTTTTTGGTTGTAGTTGTCATTGTTGTTTTGGCAGGCCTGGGCTGTATTCGAACCCACCAGCTCTGGTGTATGTGGCTGGTGCCTTAGCCACTTGAGCTACAGGCACCAAGCCAAGGCTTCTGGTTTTTGGATGTGAAATTGAGCATGTAGAAGGCTTAGGGAGCTGTGAGCTAGGACAAGTCAAAGGGAGGAGGAAGAGGTTTGGCCATCTGCCCACCCCTCCACAGAATCCCAGAGGCTAACTGGATCTCCTTCCTCCCCAGAATCCTCCTCTTCTTGCCCAGTGGTGGGTGATGGTTAAAGCTCTGTCCTCCCCATAAACCCTCACCCTTCTCTTCCCCACCCTCTGTCACCCACTCAGGGATCTCCACTGCACCCCAACTTTACCTACTGGCCAGTTGGTCTGGGGCACAGGAGCTGGGTTGACCCTGCCTGGGCCTTACTCTAGTAGAGTAGGTACCAAGAGTTCTCTAGGAAGAGGCCTATGAGATGGTTTTTTTTTTTTTTTGTTTGTTTGTTTGTTTTGAGACAGAGCCTCAAGTTGTCCTCCTGGGTAGACTGCTGTGGCATCACAGCTCACAGCAACCTCCAACTCTTGGACTCAAACAAGTCTCTTGCCTCTGCCTCCCGAGTAGCTAGGACCACAGGCGCCCACCACAACGCTTGACCATTTTTTGGTTGCAGCCATCATTGTTGTTTGGTGGGCCCAGGCTGGATTCGAACCTGCCACCTTAGGTGTATATGGCTGGCGCCTTAGCCACTTGAGCCACAGGCGCCAAGCCAAATGTTTTGAGTTTTAAAAGGGTTCTCCCTGCTCCAAAGTGCTGGGAACCATGGGTGGGCATATATGCACACCACTCTCCCTCTCCTGGCATAGCCAGTTACTAACTCAGAACTCAAAGGCCTAGCTAGAACCCCTTTCTACTCTACGCCAGGTGGGACCAGGTGAAATATGCTCAGCTTCTGTCACCTCTCCTGGGGAGATGGGGTTGGGAGGTTTTGTAATGGTGAAAAAGGTTTCTGAGAGGAGGTCGTCGGTTTCAGGGTTCCACCCCAGCAAGGAATGGAGATGTTCCAAGGAGGCTCTGATGTGGCATTCACTCCTCTCAGGGGAAATCTCTGGGCCCCAGCCCCTCTGTGTTCAGAGCTTTAGGAAATATAGATGCCAGGAGGCTCACCCTGAAGTGTCCTTAGATTGCTGCCCTGGGAGTCTGGAGTTAGATGCTGCTTCCTAAATGCTACTTGGGATTCTTCTGGGACAAGTGAGGCTTGGGAGAGAAGGAAAGGGAGAGAAGGCTGGCCCATCTGAGAGAGCACAGGTGTGGGTGGGGAAAGAGGCTGGCAAAGATGGGGGAGGACTGGCCTGAGACAAGCCTATAGAGCAGCCAGGGAGGAGTGTTGTTAGCAGGTGGGATCAGGACATGCCTAGGATATGCTGGGCTGAGGAGGGTACAGCTAGGATGGGGTGGTGAACAGAGGGTAGTGGGGTCAGGAATGGGGCCAAAGCTGGGAGGGGAAAGAACCTGGGATTGATTTAGGTTTGGAATTCAGATGGCCGTGGACAGTGATGGGTGTGGACTAGGAATGAACCTTTCTTTCAGGGACAGAGCCGGGCTGCAAGACAGGCCAGGAGTGGTCCGGTATCTGAAGTAGCTTGGGGCTAGGCTGGACCAGGGTGGAGGTAAATGAAGCAATGGGTAGGGCTAGACCAGATAAAGACTGGGAGGGCAAAGGTGAGGATGGGGCTGGGTTTGGGACTGGTAAGAGGGTGAGCGCCTAGGTTGGGGTCAGGGGACGGGGTCAGTACGGGGGAGAGTTGGAGGCCCCGGAGGCAATGGCCTGGGGAGACGCGAGGCAGGTGGCTCCCGCGCTGAGTGGAAGGCGCGTGAGCGAGGGGCGTGGGGGTGCCCTGGGCAAGCTGGGAAGGGGGGGCGGGCCTCCCCCTGGGCCGGCCCGGGCGGCGCTAGGACCGAGCAGGGAGGGAGCGAGCCGGGCGGAGCCAGAGCCCCCCGCCCCCCGCCGGCCGGCTCCCCTCCCCCGGCCGCTGGCTCGCTCGGTTCGCAGCGCTGCAGAGGCTCAGAGGCGGCGGCCGCGACTCCCTCTTTTCCCCTCCCTCCTTCTCCGTCCGTCCGTCCGTCAGTGCGTCTGTCCGTTCGGCCTCGGTCCGGCCCGAAGCATGGCCGGCGTCAGCTTCAGCGGCCACCGCCTGGAGCTGCTGGCGGCATACGAAGAGGTGATTCGGGAGGAGAGCGCGGCCGACTGGTGAGCCCCCCGCCCTTGCCCCCGGCCCCTTTGTCCCCGCGCCGCCGCCGCGCCTTTGTTTCCATTCGTCCCAGCCGCCCCGCAGCCGAGAAGGGAGGGGAAGACCCCGAAATGGTGCAACGGGCCGGGAGGGTCAGGGAGGGGCTGCCTTTGTGCGCGCCGGGGGAGGGGCCGGGCGGGCCAGGCAGGGCACCGCCGGGCCCCTAGCGCCCGGAGGCGCCCCAGACTCTCAGTGGGAGCGGCGGCCGGTCGCAGGCCAAATGCACGCGGGGTCCACCAGATGGGCGCGGGGTCCAGATGCGTGGCCTGGGGCCGCGTGGCCCTGCGGGAGCCCATCCCCCACTTCCCACCATCCCCCTGCCCAGGGGACAGGTGTGCACGGGGCGGCCAAGGGCACCTTCGCCACCTTCCAGCGGGTGAGGACCGGGAGGGGACGGGGCGGGGACCGAGCTAGCGAAGCCAGCGCAGCTTGCCTGGCTTGGCCCGGCCCGGCCGCTGCACAAAGGAAAGCTAGGGCGGGGGAGGAGCGGAGCGGGCTGGGGGCCGGGCGTCCCGCCCACTGGGGGGACCTCTCCGAGTTGGCTGCCCCCCCCCCCCGAACCTGGACTGGAGTGTGATGGAAGGATGTTCACTGCCACATGGTGACTGCAAAGTGACTCCCATGCCTCTCCTGGGTCACTGAAGAGGCAGGAATGACCCCTTCTTTTCAGTACTTGAAGCATATACGCAGGGGCTAGGCAACTGGGCTGGGGGATATCGAGGAGACTGACCTGCCTCTCTCTGGTGCCAGCCGAGGTACCTAGTACCTTGTTTTACCCCTGGAAAACAAACAAGCAGAGGGAACCCCCAAAGAGGGATCTGGGGGTGAGTAGGTCCCCTGGGTCTCTAGCATGGCTACTGGGTCCCTGATAGGGGCTTTTCCTTCTGTTGTTCCCCCCCTCCCTTAGCTTGGGAGGGTATGGACCACATGCTCTGGGGCTGGAGCCCCTGGTGTGACAGGAATAGAAAACCATGGGGTTCTACACTGCCCCGTCCTGGAGCCATCTCCTCAGAATACTCTTCTTCTGGGGCAGGTACCCATTCTGTTCTTAGGCCTCTCCTCCCCCACAGACAGGAAATAGACACTTCTCCTTGAGGAAACAGGCACAAAGTAAGGGCAGCTCCAAGGGACCCCCACTTAGGCTGGCTTCACCCTCAGGCTGGAAGGGCAGCCAAGTAGACACACTGACCTGGGGGCTCTAGAAGGGGACAAGATGGCCAGGCATCCATGCCATGGTACTGCAGCACTGGCGGGCAGCCAGCCTGGAGGGATGGACAAGGGAGACAAGCTCTTGTGTCCTGCAGGTCAGTCACAGGAGAAGCCAGCACAGGCTAAGCAGGCAGGCGGTCCACCCATTGTCCCAGCCCTTTCCCTGGGGGGCTGAGATCATGGGAGGAGTTCTGGGCAAGTAGCCGGTTTGGCTTGGTGAAAGAGCTGGCCTTGGGATAAGTCCCTGCCTGGGGAGAGACCCAGCTCACCCCAGAAAGCCTCCCTCACCCTCTACTCTGGAAAATGTTGTCTACCATCACCCTGTTTTCTCTTAACCCCCACAAAGCAGAACTCTGGTGGCCTAGTGCCAGGCCATACACTATTGCTGCCCCACATCATGCTGAGCAGAGGCCTCAGCTCCCACCATCCATGTGGTCAAAGTGAGTTATTCATCACTGGTGTGCGTCACCCCCCATCTGGGTTGTGTGTGGGACACACACATGCACACATGCACCCTCGCACATGCACACATTTGCTCACTCCCAAAGGCCCAGATAGCATTTTAGAAAAAGGCAATGAGGATCATATCCTGCAGAAAGGGACATGAGTGCCCTAGCATCCAGCACAGAACCTGGGATGCAGTAGGGTCTCAAGACTCAAGGATAGACCCTGTACTTAGGCCCAGATGGAGGGGTGTCTTAGGTATAATTGTTGTCTACCCTCCCTTACCTTGCCTCTAATAAGAGAAGCTCACTCCTAGGTGGCAGGGTATCTGAAATGAACCACTGCCCTGGCACTGAGAGCAGGGTACCCAGGAAGTCAGGTTGTGCAGTGAGAAAGGCCACTGTTGCCTTGTTTGGATGATTCATTGCATGACCACCAACAAGTCTTTGGTTCTCTCTGGACCTCTTGGCAAAAAGAATAGAAAGCTCAACCATATCTGGGCTACCAGAGGCCTTTCCAGCTCTAATATCCTGAGAGTGGGATTGTCCTGAGGGGTCCACCTGCTTCAGTCCCCTAGCTAACCCCAGAATTTCCCTGGAGCTGCTACAGGCCAGCTCCCATCTCACCCTTGTCCAGTTTCTCAGGCCTAGGTGGTTTCTAAGAGTTTGTGTCACTATCATATACACCTACTGGTGCTGCTCTGTGCTGGGCAGAATATGTTTATTGACTGAGTCAGAGTTTCTGCCTTCATGAAGCTTTGGTCCTCTCTGGACCTCTTGTTATAGAAAACCAGTCTGGGGCAGTATCTCTCCCTGTGGTTGGAACTGGAGAGATGGGCAGATTCCTGACCCTTCTATCCCATTTGGGTATCCAGCAGATTCACCGCCAGGTCCAGGGTGCCTCAGGTTGTGGGAGTGGTAGATGCCCTCGGGAGGTATGGCTCAGGAAACTGCCTGGGGAGCTGACAGTTTCAGAGCTGACCCCTGAAAGATGGAGGGGGTTCAGTTAGTGATAGGAGTGAGGCAGAGAAGCAGATCTGGCCTTTCATATGAAGAGGACCACACAGGGTAAAGACTCCAGGGTGGGACCTACCCCGCCTTGTGCTTGGGATGGGAACCATCAGGGAGGCCCAACATGTAATCTGATGTGAGTTCTGACGGAAAGGCAGCTGAGGTAGAGCTGAGGGAGGTGGGCTGCTGAAGGTTTGAATTAAGGTGCATTTTCTGTTGGGGAAGTGCTATGGCTGGAGCAGGAAGAGGTGGCAGGAGGTGGCCAGCCAGGGACTGATGATGGAAGAGCCCTTGGAGACCCTGGCAAGGTGAAGACAAGTCATCCCAGGTTGGGATGATACCTAGAACAGTGCCTGGAAACTATTCACAGTTTCTGTGAATGGAGAGGGGCAGACCCTGCTTCTCTGAGGACCCTTTGTTCCCAGTGATGGGTTAGGGCAGCCAGACAGGTGGTGGGACAATTGTGCTGGGAAGCAGCTGTCAGAGCTGGGCTAGGGCTGGGTCTGGGGCTGCAGCAACAGTTGGACCAGGAGCTCCCAGCTTCATAGCCCACCTGTGCCCTTTTCTAGAGGTGGGGGAAGTGGATTAGGATGGAGTGGGGCTAAGGGTCATTTGACCCTGGCAGCAACCTCCCCAGGCTGGGCCAGATATCCTCCTCAACCACCCCACTTATTTCCTTTTCCTTCATTTCTCTCCTTTCTTCTATCTTAGTTTCTCTGCTTTCTCTCCCTGCTTTCTTTCTCCATTTCCCTCCTCTCCTATCTTTCCTCCCCACAGCCTCCTGCTGGCACTTGAGGTTTAGTTTGGAAAAGGGTGTGAGCCCTTCTAAACCTCAGGAACAAGGCCCTTCCCAGGTGGCAGGACTCTTCCTTCCTCCCAGTGGCAGGTGGCAGGACCCTTCCTCCCTCCTAAGGTCCTCAGCCTGTGCCTGCATGTGGGTGGGAAGCATCCAGACTCTGCACTCCCCTCTTTGCTGCACACCCCTCAGTGAAATGGATGCTCTGGGAGAGAAGGAGCCAGGCCAGACAAAGCAAGGGAGGAGGAGGAGGGAGGAAGGCTGCTAGGTCAGCTTTCTGGCAAAGCTAAGGCGGAAGGAAAGACCAGCACTCCCAGGAGGCAGACAGGAGGCCTCAGCTGGGTAGAGGGGACCTAGGGGATGGAAGGCCAGGAGCCAAGGCTGCCCTGGGGCCAGAGTCTAGGCAGAGTGACTGCAGTGACCTCACCCCATTTCAGAGAGGCGGAGATTGAGGCTGAGGGTGGGTCCCCAGGGTCCTTTGTGTTCCTGGAGAATGCAGCTGGGGTGGGCCGATTGTGTGCCAATTGCCAGGTTGCTGTGGTTACCGGGGGGATGCCATAGCTGTGGGTGCACCAGGTTCTGTCTCCTCCCCTTCCCTCCCCATGAGGGGGAGGGGCAGCGGGTACTGAGACACGTGCCAGGTAGATTCCTGGCCCTGGCCAATGGGGGATGAGGATTGTAGCCAGGGAACGGTAACCAAGGAACCGTCGCCTTGGAATCTCCATCGCATACCACTCCGCTGGGTTGTAGGCTGGCAGGGCCAGGGCTGAGATACTCTGAGCTCCACCAGGCAGCAATTTCTCCCTCATTCCCTGCTCCCCATTTGACCCAAGCCCCCAAAGGGCTGCCAGTATGTACCCTGCTGAGCTCCCACCTGAAATGGTGCCTAGCCCTGTTGTCATGGCAATAGCAGGAGCCCTCCCTGTTCCTGTCCCCTTCTCTCCATGTCCTTCTCCCTCCCCAGAGCCATCCCCACTCAAAATTGGTAGCCTTGACCCTGAGATTTAGATGAAACACCTCCCCTTTCCCCAGGGCTCTATACACATATGAAGATGGCTCAGATGACCTCAAGCTTGCAGCTTCAGGAGGTAAGAATTCCAGCTGTTCCTTGGCCTTCCTCTCCTCACCTCCTCTGGTTTTCTTCCCCACCCACCTGGCTCCTAGCCACCTTCCTGCCTGCATCCAACAAGACCCACACTTGTCCAGCAGGTGTCCTTCTTCCTTTTCTAGTCATCCGTGGAGGGAGCCTTGCTTAACATTTGACTTCTAAGAAGACTGAACCTCAGAGAGGGAAAGTGATTTGCCCAGAGTCACACAGCTGAGGGGGAAGGGACCTAGGGACGGCCTGAATTAGCACCAGAGGTAGAAGGCTTTTTTTGCCTTGCTGGGCAGTAGCCCTTCATGAGACGTGATGATGTGTGACCTACCCCAAATCAGCCTTGGCAGGTTCCAAAGGCAAAGCCAGGTCCTCTGTCCCCTAACCCCCACACTCTAGCCCAGAACTCTGTGACCTCCAAATCTCAGAGGCCAGAAGACCCTTGTCTGTGCTTGCAGAATCCGTGAGGAGTCTTTCCTTTGGGTTCCGGGCCCTTTTTAGGGTAAGGGTTTAGGAGATGGAGAGTCTTGACCCTTTTCTGACTCCCCCAGAAGGGGGCTTGCAGGAGCTTTCAGGCCACTTCGAGAACCAGAAGGTGATGTACGGCTTCTGCAGTGTCAAGGACTCCCTGGCTGCTCTGCCAAAATACGTGCTCATCAACTGGGTATGCAGCTTCAGGCTGGGGAAGGGAGCTGAGGGCCCAGAGCAGTTGCCTTTCACCCCCCTCTGCCCTCTGACCCAGTGGAGGGAGAGAACACCAGCCCTGGGGAAGGTAGTCAAGAGCCTGGTACCTCATCATGTGGGGCCCCTATTGTCCTTTCCTGACCCCCTCTTTGCTGGGTACTGTGCAGGTGGGTGAAGACGTGCCTGATGCCCGTAAGTGCGCTTGTGCCAGCCATGTGGCCAAAGTGGCTGAGTTCTTCCAGGTGTGTATGGGGCCAGGGCTTATGGTGTGTGGTTGGGGATAGCCGTCCTGGTCTATGTGCCAGGGGTAGTAATGGTAGGGATCCCTGATGCTGCCTGAACACTGCCTTCTTCTTGTGGAAGGGCGTCGATGTGATCATAAACGCCAGCAGTGTGGAAGACATCGATGCGGGTGCCATTGGGCAGCGGCTCTCCAACGGGCTGGCACGGCTCTCTAGCCCTGTGCTGCACCGGCTGCGACTTCGGGAGGATGAGAATGCAGAGCCCGTGGTCAGTGTGTGCCTAGGGCTGCCTGGTTGTGCCTAAATGTCCTAACACCTTAGTCTGGCCAGCTGTGTTCCTCTTAGGGCTTACCCTTTGCTTGTCGTGGGCTCCAAGTGCGTTGGGCCTACTGTCTATGCTAACGCTGGGTCATTTGACTCTGCAGGGTACCACCTACCAGAAGACGGATGCAGCTGTAGAGATGAAGCGGATTAACCGCGAGCAATTCTGGGAGCAGGCCAAGGTCTGAGACCCTGAGCCTGGCCTTCGGACTGAGCTGCCCCTCCTAGGCCTCACGGGGCAGCTCTGAGTCCCTCAATTGGGATAGCAGAGAGCTCTCTTGACCTTGTGCCCACATAATTCTCCCCTGACTCCCCAGAACCACTGCTTCCTCAGTCCTAGGGCAGGGAGGGACCATAGGGGCCGGGCCCCCAGGCTCAAGGCCTGCCCCTCTGCGGCTTGTAGAAGGAGGAAGAGCTGAGGAAGGAGGAGGAGCGGAAGAAGGCCCTGGATGAGAGGCTCAGGTTTGAGCAGGAGCGAATGGAGCAGGAGCGGCAGGAGCAGGAGGAGCGTGAGCGGCGCTACCGGGAGCGGGAGCAGCAGATCGAAGAGCACAGGTGAGCCCACCCACTGGTGGTGCTCCAGGTGCCCAGGGCAGCCCCGTAGGAGTGCTTCCTACTTAAATTTATCATTCCAGGAGGAAACAGCAGACTTTAGAAGCTGAAGAGGCCAAGAGGAGGTTGAAGGAGCAGTCCATCTTCGTAAGTTCTTTGCCAGGACTCCTGGTCTAAAGTGAGGATGCTCCCTTTGTTCCTGGGTCTCATGGGGAGATCAGTGACTTGGGGACAGCACAGGTGTTCTGGGAGCTTGCATGAACATGGCGGGGGCATGGAGCATCTGGCCTGGCACCCTATCATATGGGGCTCTGGCCTCTGACTGGAAAAAGACTAGTTTGGAGAAGCTCAGGGTAGTTTATCTTGCTCAGAAGAGAAAATCTACCTTGACCCCCTCACTGACCAGCCGCCTCCTTCCCCTACAGTGAGGCCAGGGGAGCTCATGGTAGATTAGACACAGTTCTTGCATTTAGGCTCAAGGCCTGTTCCTGCCACAGAGTGCAGCAGAGCGGTGTGAGTGAGCCTGGGCCAGTGCTTTAAGCAGCTATACTCGAGTGTGCAGTGTCTCCCTCGTTGTTTGTTTTTTTGTTTTATTTTGAGACAGAGTCTCACTTGTCACCCTTAGCAGGGTGACATGGTATCATAGCTCACAACAATCTCAAACTCTTGGGCTCAGACGATTCTTTTGCTTCAGCCTCTCAAGTAGCTGGGACTACAGGCCACAACCCGCCACAACGCCTGGCCATTTTTTAGAGATGGAGTCTCACTCTGGCTCAGGCTGGTCTCAAACCTATGAGCTCAGGCAATCCACCCGCCTCAGCCTCCCAGAGTGCTAGGATTACAGGTGTGAGTCACCATGCTGGGCCTTACAGTGTCTCCTTTGGAACAGCTCCCTTCCTCCAGTGGCGCTGTCCAAGTCTCTGAATCTCCATTCCTATGGAATGGTCCAAAAGTCCTGTGGATTAGTTCCTGAAAATCACAATGCAGTCAAATGTCTGTACTTTGAATTGAATTTAGTATTTCAGAAATAGCTAAGGTTGTTTAGGACTAAACATGGTTTAGTTCAGGAAGGGTGAGGGGGGTCATATTCATCTGGATTGGAACTGTGAAGGGCAGATCTTGGGCCATGGGGGTGCATACTAGCTTCAGGGTCACACCCACAGGAGACTGAGAGGGAGGAAGTAAGAAAGTCATGTAGGCACTAGCATTGAGTAGCCATTGAGGATCACTCCAATCACATTAGCCCCTGGATGGGTAGAGATGATGTGTGGTTGGTAAGCAGCAGCCTCTGTCATCCTTTCAGTAAACACCTTCCACTCGCACGTGCCAGGTGTTAGAAACAAGGTAAAGAACAAGATGGACAGGATCTTTCTTTTTAATTAGTTGATTCATTATCTGTTTTTAATTGTAAATTTGCATAACATAAAACGTACCATTTAAACCATTTGGAGTGTACAGGTCAGTACATTCACATTGCTATGCAGCCATTACCATCTCCAGAACTTTCCATTTGCAAAACTGAACCTCTGTATGCACTAAACAATAACTCCCTATTCTCCAATGCTCAGTCCCTGGTAGCCACCATTCTGGGCCATGGGGGTGCATTCTGCTTTCTATCTCTATGAATTTGACTACTCTGTGTACCTTGTTTAGGGTAATTATACAATGTTTATCCCTTTTGTGAATGGCTTATTTCACTTAGCATGTCTTGAGGTTCATCCATGTTGTAGTATCTGTCAGAATTTCCTTCCTCAAAAAAAAAAAAAAGGGCTCAGCGCCTGTGGCTCAAGTGGCTAAGGCGCCAGCCATATACACCCAAGGTGACGGGTTCAAATCTAACCTGGGCCCACCAAACAACAATGATGGCTGCAACCAAAAAATAGCCAGGCGTTGTGGTGGG
>NW_003852656.1:306841-316963 GCF_000181295.1 Otolemur garnettii | reverse complement strand
AAAAAAAAAAAAAAAAAAAAAAAGAATTGCATTTCTTGTCTGGGATCTCTTTTGGCTTGGGCTGTCAGGAGGTCTCATGTATCTGAAAATGCTTAGGCACAACAATGCTCTTGACGCTTATAGTTAGTATATTGATCTCTCTCTCCTACCTATAGTCCTTGTTTCAGCTTTGGTCACATGGTTGGTAGTGAAGCCTTTGTTGGTAAGCTGCCGCTGGTCCTTTTTGTTTGTTTGTTTTTATTTTTGTTTTAAGATAGGGTCTTGCTCTGTTGCCCAGGCTGGAGTTCAGTGGCAGGATCACAGCTCACTACAGACTCCAACTCTTGGGTTCTAGTGATCCTCTTGCCTCAGCCTCTTGAGTAGTTAGGATTATAGGTATGCACCACCATGCCCAGCTAATTAAAAAAACTTTTTTTTTGCTAGGGGTGGGGTCTCACTATGTTGCCCAGGCTGATCTTGAACACCAGGCCTCAGGAGATGCTCCTGCCTTGATCTCACAGAGTGCTTGGATTATAAACATGCGCCATTGTGTCTGGCCTGGTCCTCTTTGTGAACAAGACAGAGGAAACTAGGGAGATTACACTAGGCAGGGGGTGCAAAGGCTGGTGGTTTGTATGTTTGTTTATGGGAAGGCAAGGACCCTGGCCAAACTGGAATCCAGTGGGCTAAGGAGTGGGAGGAATTTGGTAGGGAATAGAGAGCAAGGTGAGAGGAGGAGTTTACACTTCATTCTGGAAGACAAAAAATTATCATTAAATGACTTCTTGTGAGGAATACTATAAAGGGCCCTTCTAATGCATTCTGATAGACAAATATAAGTTCTAGGCTATGTGCTCAAAAACAAGCCCTGTTACTTCACCATGTCAGTGTGGCTTCTTGTTCACCTGGCCTCTTCTGCCTCATGAGCAGCAGGGGACACTGAATAAGATGCCTTCAGTAGGGCAGCACCTGTAGCTCAGTGAGTAGGGCGCGGGCCCCATATACCGAAGGTGGTGGGTTTAAACCCCACCCTGGCCAAACTGCAACAAAAAAATAGCCAGGCATTGTGGCACTTGCCTATAGTCTAAGCTACTCAGGAGGCTGAGGTGAGAGAATCACCTAAGCCCAGGAGTTGGAGGTTGCTGTGAGCTGTGTGACGCCATGGCACTCTACCAAGGGTGACATAGTGAGACTTTGTCTCTACAAAAAAAAAAAGGGTGGCACCTGTGGCTCAATGAGTAAGACACTGGTCCCATATACTAAGGGTGCTGGGTTCAAACCCGGCCCCTGCCAAACTACAACAACAAAAAATAGCCGGGCATTGTGGTGGGCGCCTGTAGTCCCAGCTACTCAGGAGGCTGAGGCAAGAGAATCGCCTGAGCCCAGGAGGTTACTATGAGCTGTGTGATGCCATGGCACTCTACCAAGAGCGATAAAGTGAGACTCTGTCTCAAAAAAAAAAAATACCTTCAGTATAGTGAGTCAGTTGCACAAACACATACCAGCCTTGTGTTGGCCATTCATAGACCCAAGTCCTCATCCTGTGTCACTCATAGGGCGTGGGGGAGATAACCCCAGAAACAGAAAATCATGATATCATGTATCTGGTGGGTGTTAGGGACACCCAGGAGGCAGTGCCCAAGCTACAGCTGGAACTATAGGGGCAGGGCGTGGGGTGGGGGTCAGGTTCAGTGGAGAGAGATAGGTTGTAGAGGTGAGCAAGGCATAGAGGTGAGCAATGGCACGCCTGTTCCAGGAGCCATGATTGCATCATGCTGAGGACTTGACATCTACATCAGTGTGTGGGCAAGTTGGGGCGGGATAGGAGCATGTTGGAGAGGTGACGGGGTAGGTCATGCAGGGGAAGGGGAATATGGGCCAGGTCAGGGGCCCTGCCTACCTGTGCCCCTTCAGAACATGTGTGAAGTGGGCTAGTGAAGCCCAGCAGGGCAAGGTGGGGGCTATGGCAAGTACATGCCTTGTGTCAGGTAGCTGCAGTGCAACCCTGGCCCACAGCTGCTCCGGGGGCATGCAGGTAGTGTTGCCAGGGCCTCTGGCATTTCAACAGAAACTGGGATTCCAATTTCAGTATGAGAGTTTCTGATTTTTAAGTAGTGGCAACTAATTAACATAGTTTAAAAATACCATACCAGCAAAACAAAAGCCATCTGTGGGTCATAATTCAGCCAGCACTTGCTGCGGCTCATGGGAAACCTGAGGGCTTTAAGCTGGGGAAAACCATGATCTGGATTTTGGGAAGGTCCTTTCAGGGCCTATAAAGGGCAGCAGCTAAGTGAGGAGAGCCAGGGAAACTGGGACCAGTGAGGAGCCTGGTCATATGAGGCCAGGGCATTGATGGGAGTGTGGTGACCCTGGTACTGGTGTAGGATGGCTAACAAAAGTTAGCTACAAAGCAAGGCATATTCCTGGGTGGCCTTGGGTTCTTGCTTAGATGGAGGAGTGAGCAAGCTGGTGAGTGAGCTGAGTGCCCATGTCCTGGCCAGCCTGGAGATGAGGTGGCCAAGAGCCTAGAGGGTGGGGAGAGGATCTGTGTGCCAAGTGGTGAGGGAAGCAGGGGTGCTGCCTCGGAGACTCTTTCTGCCAGATTGTGGACAAAACATGCAGGCCGTAAGAAAGCCAAGAGCCCCTGTGGGGATGGGTGCTCAGGACACTATCCCTTTGGTTTCCAGGGTGACCAGCGTGATGAGGAAGAAGAAACCCAGATGAAGAAGTCAGAATCAGAGGTAGAGGTGAGAGCTAGGGGCGCAGGATAGGTGAAGTGGATGGAGGCTTCCTCAGCGTGGCACCAACCCTTTCTTTGTGTTCTCAGGAGGCAGCAGCCATTATTGCCCAGCGGCCTGATAACCCACGGGAGTTTTTCAAGCAGCAGGAACGAGTTGCATCAGCCTCTGCAGGCAGCTGTGATGTGCCCTCGCCTTTCAACCACCGGCCAGGTAGTCCCAGGCTTCACCCCCACCTGACCTCCACTCCTCAGGTCATGGCCCAAGCCTCTTTGGGACTCTTTTCTTAGAAGGGAAGCCTTGCCCAAGGACCCCTTGGAAAAGGAGAAGCCCTTCATCCAACGTGCTTCCACCTACCACTTTCCAGGTGGCAGAACACCCAGAAGGGCCCGGGGCAGTGTCAATGTTGGGCCTTGGCTGAGCAAAGGCAGTGCCAGGGCCAATTGGGCAGCTCTGGCATGGGCTGGGGCACAGCACCAGCCTCTGGGAGCAGCCTTGCTGGGTCGAATTAGGTCTGGCCTGAAGGGTTGGGGATGCATGTGGGTTGGGCTCTCACCTTGGCTGAGTTTGAGCCTAGATCCTGTCCCTGGTCTCCGTTTGGCCCCTCCCTGCACTTTGCCCCACCCCAACTGCCCAGTACTCTCATATGCTGGCTGATGCTGGTCTGAGTGTGCTTGGCCCTGAGTGTGCTGCTGTCCCTGTTGTGTTGCTGCTCAGAGGCTGGCTGTGTGTAGCAGGCTCTGTGCTGTGTGTTTGCTGCTGGGTTTGGCTGAGTGTGCGCCCTGGCTGGAGGCAGCTTGGACATCCAGGGCTAGCCCTGGGGGCGGGTGAGGCCTCAGGCGGGGGTGGGGGAGACTGACCCTCTCTTGTCCTCTGTCTTTCTCTGTCTGTCTCTCTCTCGGCAGGTCGTCCGTACTGCCCTTTCATAAAGGCATCGGACAGTGGGCCTTCCTCCTCCTCCTCTTCCTCCTCCTCCCCTCCAAGGACTCCCTTTCCCTATATCACCTGTCACCGCACCCCAAACCTCTCTTCCTCCCTCCCATGTAGGTAGCAGCCCCAGGCCTCTGCGGGGGGTAAGGAGGGCCCCGCCTCCCAGCAGCTTCCCACCCTCACTCCCCTAGCCTGACTGCTGATCTCTGGTATTTGTCCCCAGAGCAGGTACTGCCTGCCTCTTGCCCCTGGCCCTGTGGGGCACTGGCCCCCAGGGGCCTGGCTTAAAGGGTCTGGAGCTGTAGTCTGGCCCCTGGGGGACCTGGAAAGCTCCCAGCCCCCACTCAGACTCCAGAGAGGAGGTGCTGGCCAGGCCCCAGGTGCACAGTCCTGGTCCCATCTGGCTCCCCTGCCCTTACTGACCAACCTGGGGGTTTTCCCACAGGCAGTCACCTGGACAGCCACCGGAGAATGGCACCCACCCCCATCCCCACCCGGAGCCCATCCGACTCCAGCGCAGCCTCCACCCCGGTCGCTGAGCAGGTTGAACGGGCCCTGGATGAGGTCACATCCTCGCAGCCACCACCATTGCCACCGCCACCCCCACCAGCCCAAGGTGAGCAAGGGTACCTCTCTACACTGGAGCTGCTGAGGCGTTTAAAGATAACTAGGGTGGCGCCTGTGGCTCAAGGAGTAGGGCACTGGCCCTGTATGCCAGAGGTGGTGGGTTCAAACCCGGCCCTGGCCAAAAACTGCAATAAATAAATAAATAAAGCTTAAAAAAAAAAAGATACTAGGTAAAGTGATACCAGGAGGGGACAGTTGGTGCTGAGATGATTCCTTCAGGGAAGTCCCCAACTCCCTCTCTCCTCACTGGGTAGACAGGTATTATAGAGTGGCTGCCCAGGGTCTCCACCTCCCAAGGGAGCTGATTGCATCTGTCTCCTCCATCTGCTGTGACAGAGACCCAGGAGCCAAGCCTGGACAGTGAAGAGACAAGAGCAGCAGCCCCTCAGGCCTGGGCTGGCCCCATGGAGGAGCCCCCTCAGGCACAGGAGCCTCCCCGAGGGCAAGGCAGCCCTGAGGAGGACTTGATGTTCATGGAGGAGTCTCCAAAGCAGGTTGTCCCAACTGCCCCCATGGAGCCTGCGGTGGAACCTGCTGAAGTTGACACCACTGTGGCAGACACCTCAGTGGCTGATGCTGATGCGGCTAACACCATTGAATCTGCCACTACCGCTGCTGACACCACTGTTGCCAACAATGTCCCTGCCACCACTGCCAGCCTCATCGACCTATGGCCTGGTGATGGGGAAGGGGCCTCTGCACCCAGGGCCCCCATGCCATCCTTGGGTACTGAGGTCACCCTGGCAGAAGTGTCCCTGCTGGATGAGGTGGCTCAGGAGCCCCTGCCACCTGCAGGTGGAGGCTGTGCCAACCTTCTCAATTTCGATGAGCTGCCTGAACCGCCAGCCACCTTCTGTGATCCAGAGGAGGAAGCAGAAGGGGAGACCCTGGCTACCCCACAGGCCCCAGCTATGCCCTCGGCTTTCCAGCTGGAGCAGGAGCCAGAGCTGGAGCAGGAGCCCCACCTGCTGACCAATGGCGAGACCACCCAGAAGGAAGGGACCCAGGTGGGGCAGGGAGAATGGGGGGAGGGGACTGGTAGTTGGGTTAAGCTGGGGGTTGGCTCTGCATTCCTCAGGCTTGCAGCTGTACCCCACCTCTCTGTGACCCACATTACTAGGAGGATGCTCACTCCACTCCCTTTCTCTGTGCCATCTCCGGTTCCATTCCCTATTCAGGCTTCTGTGTTTCCCTAGCAACCGCTGATGGAATCATCAGTTGCTGAGGAAATCAGCTCAGGCCTGATGGGTCAGCCCTAGTCCTGCTGGATGGGGCCCAGTGACCTGGTGCTTTTCCCTGTAGGCCAGCGAGGGGTACTTCAGTCAGTCACAGGAGGAGGAGTTTGCCCAATCTGAAGAGCTGTGCGCAAAGGCTCCACCTCCTGTGTTCTACAATAAGCCTCCAGGTAGTTCTGGGAGGGATGGTGGGGAGGAGTTTGGGTGGGGGGGTCTGAGTTCTAGTTTGAGTGTTGGCTGGCACTCCCCCCCCCCCCCACACACACACACTGCTGGCACAGCTCCCAGAGGTTGGGGACAAAATCAAGGATGTGCTGGGCCATCTCTTTAAATCCTTTCCCCTCCCAACACCAATAGAAATCGACATCACCTGCTGGGATGCAGACCCAGTACCAGAAGAGGAGGAGGGCTTCGAGGGTGGCGATTAGTGATGGTGCCAGCCCTAGGTGCCCTCACCAAGGCCGCCCACCTGCGCTGCCTCTGGCCAGACGGCCCGCCGCACCTGCAGCTCCGCCTGGCACTCATTCTGGATTCTGGCCCTGGCCCGGGACTTGGCCGCTTCCCCAACCACAGGGCCTGACTTTTACAGCTTTTCTCTCTCTCTCTTTTTTTTAAAGTTGATAGGAGACTTCTACAGTTGACTGGTTTTCCTTCCGTTGGTAGTTGAGACGCTGTTGCAAATTCTGCCCTTCCCCACCCGGACCAGATTATAGCTCTTAGTCCTCCCTGCTCAGCTGGCCAGGGCACAGGCCTCACCTTGCTTGGGGCCTGGTGTGGGGGGAGCTCTGGTGGGAAAATGTACCTCCACCTCTTTTCCTAGTTTTATGTTTCTTGGAAAAATATCACTTTGTATTCTCTGTCCAGGGCTTCAGATATTTTGCACGAATTTTAAAACATGGCAATAAATGGCTCGTGGGCTCTGGCTCCCTGGGACCTCCTCCCTGCCTGGCCCAAAGGAAGTAGCGGGCCCAGCTGGGGCCCCTCGGCTACCCCGCCCTCTCCTGCCGGGCAGGTCCCAGGCTGGAGGCCCTAGTTGAGATTCACGTCAGGGCTGTGGATGGGGCCCTGGGGCTTTGGTGGCCCCTCCCCCAACTCCTTCCTCTTTGCTTGGGTTCCTTTTTCACATTCAGTAACTGTTTTTTTGGAAAGCACAAACTTCTGTAACGGGTCGTGCTCATGTCTGTTAATAAAGAAATCCAGATCCCTTTGGGCCTGCTGCTCTGGGCCTCCAGGGGCTGATCTGGTGTGGGCCGCCCCTCCCGCCTCCTTGGCCGCTAAGGGAGCGGCACCTTTCTGCCACCAGGGGGACGCCCTGACCGTGATCTCAAAGGTAGGCTTGGAGAGGAGGGGTCTCAGGTTCACCGGAGAACCAGCCTTTGGTCCCGGAAGGCGGCTGACCTCAGGTTCAGTTTTGTACTCTCAGGCTAGCTTGTAGCGGAAACGCGCGCTCACGTTCCTTCCCATCAAGGCCCCAGCTTCTCTGGTTAGCAGAGCCTTGGGCGCTAGCAGCGGGTGTCCCCTCCGCTTGTACCAAACCAGATCACACACCTTTATTATCCTCAAAATGTAACAAACGGGGTAAGAAATCCTTCCCTCCCCCCACCCCTCCCCGCAGTCCAGGGGAAGCATTTAAAAAGCCCCGCAGTCAGGCCAGGAATCCGCCATGGGGCCCGGGACGCCGGACGCGCCTCTATACGGCTGTAGTCCTCCCGAACAAAGGGATGGAGACCGGCAGGCGCCAGGCTCCGTGCTCCAGGGGCTCACGGCTGCTAAGCTCTGAGTCGGTCCAGCTGGGGAAGACCCGGCGGCCTCGGTCGGCCTGCAGACAGAGGGCAGGGCAGGGCGGCGCTGGCCGAGGGGCGCTGGGTAGGTGCAGCGCCGAGGTGTAGCCCCGGTCTAGGAAAAGCGGCTTGTAGCTGGGCGGCGGTTGCTCCTGTTTCTCCGCGCTATCGCGGCGGCTCAAAAACGGCGTGACGATCTTGCGGTAGAGGCCGCGCGTGTCCGTGAGCACCTCGCTGTAGGGCGGCGGCGGCTCGGCCATCAGCACCGCCTCTTCATAACATGGTGGCTTGGACATGTCCGATTCCGCTGCAGAGTAGGAAGCGGTCCAAGAGGTGAAGCCACTGGCCCCCCAGCCTCCCGCAGAGGCCGCGGCCAGCTGTCAGCTGCCAGCCCCAACCCGCGGTAGCCTCCTAGGTTCTCCGGGAGGTGGCAGATGGAAGCCCCACGGGGGCACAGCGAACCCGCCCCCTGCCGAGGCCCTGCCCACCCCAGCTGCCTATCAGAGGTTGGTACTTACCTTGGCGTGGGTAGCTCCAGGGCCGCGGCGGCACCGAAAGGTGCGGTGGCGGCGGCGGGTGCGGAAGCGCGTGGTGGTGTGGGTGCGGGTGCGTGTGTGACTGCGCAGGCCCGTGATGTAGGAGCGGGTGCACGTGCGGATGTGCGTGCGCCGGTGTCTCCAGACGGCTGCGGTGCGGCGGTGGCGGCGGTGCCAGGCCTGGAGGGCTCCCGGCCAGGCTGCCCTCCAAGTCGAGGGGCTCCAACTCTAGGGCGCGTAGGTTCTGCTCGCGCAGTCGCTCCTCCTGGCGCCGTTTGAGGCGGCGGCGCAGGAAGCTGCAGAAGCAGCAGAGCAGAACGATGAGACCCCAGATGAGCCAGAAGCCTGCGAAGCACGTGAGGAACGTGTAGGTGCCCTGGGACATCACCATGGCGGCGGCGGATCCTCAGCTGCTTTACTGGACACTGGGCTCCTCTGCGTGGTCCCGGGCCCGCACCACGCTCCCAGGTGCCGCCAGTGTCACTCGGGGACCCGCGGCGGGGGGCTGCCCGTGGCGGGGCTCAAGTCGTGCTTGCGCCAGCGGGGCACAGCAGCGGCGCCCGCTCCTTCCCATGGCGCCGGCGGGCGAGCCTCACCCGGGGCCGCGCGGGACCTGTGGGCCAGACACAATGTGCAGTGAAGGCCCGCCGCAGCCCCGGACGACTTCGCGGTCCTCGCCCCAGCTCTGCGCGGTCCGGGAAAAGCCTCCACGGTGGGAACCCCCGCGCTCCCCGGGGGGCAGGTGACGTCACCGGGTGGGATGACGTCACGTCTCGAGGTTTCCCCGGTAGGGTTTCCCCGGATCTGTGACCGGGCCGCCGCCGCTGAGCCTGGTTGCCGAGGGGACCCACGGCCGGCCAGTAGGGGGCGCTCAAAGGCCAGACTCAGGCTGAGCCCACACCACAGATTCGCCCTCCACACTTCCGTTTCCCCAGCACTGCGCAGAGCTCGGGCGCGGACCCAGAGTGCCTGGGTTCCCAAAGGATTTCGGAGGCCGATGGGCACCAGGGGACTTAAGAGTTATCTCAGCGGGGTTGCTTTGCGGCGGGTAAAGGGTAGTGCACCTCCTAGAGGCCTACAAGCCCCCATCCCCGACACTCTGTGATACCTGGCAGTACCTGCTGTCAAAGCATGGAACATCCGGCTCAGCACTGCGCTCTGGCCAGTGGCTCTGAGTGCTACTGCGTGCCACGGGCCCTGCCTTTGTCTGAGCTTGGCGCGCCAGGCGGGTGTGGGCCTGTCCCTCTCTCTTCCTCTCCAGGCGCCCCGCCTTCTCCAACTCTGCTTCCCTGCCTCCTACCCAACCGCAGCCCCTCTTGTCTCTGCCGCCCTAGCTCCAGGCGGCCGGCTCCCTTTCCCTCTCTGCTGGGAAATCTAGATGAGACTCAAGGAAACTTGTCTTTCGCCCCTATCTCGTCCTGCACTCACTCCAGATGGGCATCTCTGGTTTCTTTTCCTCTCTGCAGCTGGGGCTGAGAAGGGGAACTGAGGAGTAAAGGGTGGCAACCAACTGCTCACCACCCCCACAGAACTCAAATCAGCCCTTCTTGAATGCCTTATACCCAGAGGCTTTAACACACAACCGTTTGGGGTAATTGGAATGATTCCTATTTTCCTGATGAGGAATGGGGAAGCAATTAATTGGCTGTGTAGATGGCAGGTGGCAGAGCCATAATTTGAACTCAGGCCTCACCATAAAACCCTAATCTGAGTGTGGTTGGGGTATACTGCTGCCTGGGCTACTTTGTGGTCCTTTTCCAGGAACCCTGAGGACCCTCCTACCCAAGATATGTCCAAGACACACACACTCCACTTTGGGGTCATGGTGAGCCTGAGCCCCAAGCTGGGGGGAAGCCAGGCCACAAGCCACCCCACACTTTTCTCCAGATGACTCTTGTCTAACTCCACAGCTGCCTTCAGCCATGTGCCACTTGGTGCCCGTGCCAGTCCCCTTCTCCTGGGCCTGCGTTCCAGAACAGACAATGGCAGGAACAATAGCTCCGCCCACCCCCTCCACAACCCTGCCATGAGGCTGCCATGGCGACGCAGCCCAGATAAAAACACGATGCTGCCAGTCACTGGGAGTTAATTAAATCTGTTATTCTCCTTTTCCTGAGCCATCAGGAATGCTCTGAGGAAACTGGCACTAAGTAGAGGTCCCACTGGACTGGAGAATGGGAATAGCTCTGGGTCAGAAATGGTACTTCTTGGGCTAAAGATGATAGGATAGGATTTTTTTTTTTTTTTTTTTTTTTGAGACAGAGCCTCAAGCTGTCCCCCTGGGTAGAGTGCC
>NW_003852656.1:305244-306288 GCF_000181295.1 Otolemur garnettii | reverse complement strand
AAAAAAAAAAAAAAAAAAAAGAAATATCTGCCAAGGACCATTAGGCCTTGTTTTAGTCTAGAATCCCCGCAACACCACCTTCTCACTGATAGATGTGCTCATGTGATAGATGAGATAGGCTCAGAGAGGGAAATGACCTGTCCCAAGGCACAAAGCTAGTAAGTGGAGAAGCTAGGATTTAGCCTGGGTCTGAATCCAAAGTCAGCATCAAGACACCTTCCCCCACGTGACTAATGAGATGTAAATGAAAGGCCTGTGCTCATGAGGACTTGGCAGTGGTGGGGAGACAGAGTGGCGAGCTAGTAGCTAAAAAGTTTGTTCCTGTTACTTCCCATCCAGGTCCTGGTGTGCCTGACCACCAGCACTTGGCTGCTATGAAAAAGCCCAAGGGTGGGAAAAGGGAACAGGATGAAGGGGAGATGGAATGGCAGCTCCAGGTGAGACAAAGGATGGGAACCTGCATATCAGAGGGTGCCCTGCTCAACCACCTGGGCATTAGGCCAACTGGGGAAGGCCACATCCAAGATCCACTACTGAGCCAGGAGGCAGGAATTATTCCTTAATTTTACAGATGAGGCAACTTTGGGCCAGAGAGAGGAAATCTCTTAAACTCTTGCAGCTGAGCTGGACCTGGGACCGACACCCACCCCTACCCCACCCTGGCTCCAACACAAAACACTCTCCTCTGTGGTGCTACAGCAGGCCCAGGGCTGCAATCCTGTCTGAATCCTCCATCCCAGTTGCTAAATATATTATCATCTAATTCATCCTAAGTGCTTAATATATGAACATACAGAGATTCATCCAGACCTTTCAAAATGTTCACCTGACCAGGCCAAATTTCTCAAAGCATCCTAAAAAAGCCATGTCCCTTTCCGCTCCATGCCTCTGTGCAAGCTCCTGCCATTGCCAGGAGCTTTCAGACTCAGGCCCTGGCCTTACCCACCACATCCAGACAACACCAAACACCTGCTTGTTGCCCAGTTCCAGTCATGTGGAGCCTGCCCTTCAGATGGACTACATCTGTCATTTTATTTTATTATT
>NW_003852656.1:296831-304397 GCF_000181295.1 Otolemur garnettii | reverse complement strand
TGTCATTGTTGTTTGGCGGGCCCAGGCTGGATTCGAACCCGCCACCTTAGGTGTATGTGGCTGGCGCCTTAGCCACTTGAGCCACAGGCACCGAGCCTCTTCATGGTTTTCTTAGGCCACAAATTAGCTTGGAGCATAGGAGGGGGACAAAAGGAAGACCCTGGGTGAGTTTCTTAGCCTCTAAATTGCCTCAGTTTCCTCGGCAGTGAAGATCGAGTTGATTCATGCAAAGGTTCTTAGAGATGGTGTGGTAGTTTACAACTGTAATTCTAGTACTCTGGGAGGCTAAGGCTGGTGATTGCTTGAGCTCAGGAGTTCAAGACCAGTCTGAGCAAGAGCGAGAGTCCATCTCTACTAAAAATAGAAAAACCAAGGGCCAGGTGCACTGGCTCACGCCCATAATTCTAGCACTCTGGGAAGCTGAGGTAGGTGGATTGCCTGAGCTCCTGAGTTCAAGACCAGCCTGAGCCAGAGTGGGACCTCATCTCTAAAAATAGCCAGGTGTTGTGGCAGGCCCCTATAGTCCCAGCTACTTGGGAGGCTGAGGCAAGGCAAGAGAATTCCTTAAGCCCAAGAGTTTTTTGGTTTTTGGTTTTTTTGCAGTTTTTGGCCAGGGCTGCGTTTGAACCCACCACCTCCAGCATATGGGACTGCCGCCCTACTCCTTTGAGCCACAGGTGCCGCCTCAAGCCTGAGAGTTTGAGGTTGCTGTGAGCTGTGAAGTCACAGCACTTTACTGAGGATGACAAAGTGAGACTCTTGTCTCAAAAAAAAAAAAAACTAGCTGGGTGTTATGGTGGGCACCTATAGTCCCAGCTTTGGGAGGCTGAGGCAGGAGGATCACCTGAGCCCAGGTGTTTGAGGTTGCTGTGAGCAACCATGCCATGGCACTTTACCCAGGGCAACAGAGTGAGACTCTGTCTCAAAAGGGGAGGCTTAAGAGATGCCCAACAAAAACTGGCTATGATGATGGCTTCTGAACTGGGGATGCAGAGATGTGTGCATTACCAAGGTGCTCCCTGCCTGAGGGCTTGGACAATACATAGAATTCTCATAATCATTATAGGAAGCAGGTTGGCATTCTTTTCATTTGACAGATGAGAACACTTAGTTCAAAAAAATTAAAGGATAGCCAAGGGCACACAGATCTCTTATTCTAGGGTTTAGCTGCATTGCTATCAGCACTTACCACATTGCCCCTCTGCACAAAGAACCCTAGTACCTCAACCTTAGACCCCAAGATCTGCATCTAAGTAAAGGACCTGTCATTCCCTCTATGCACCAAATTCTGCTGTTCCTGCCCTCTGCAATGTGTCTTCTATTCATTTTCTTTGGTCCTTCTGCCACTGCCTTGGCCAGGCCACCATTGCTCCTTACCTGGCCCCCATCACCATGCTTGCTATGATACACCCATGCCTAGCTCAGCCACTCTCCACATTGGCTATTTCCCCAGGCCTCTCCTGCCTGAGCCCTGCAGTGCCACACCACTGCTTCAGGAGGCAGTCCAATCCTTTAACACAGTTTAGATTGGGGCCGCCCAAATTTGCCAGAGTATCAGAACCACATGCAGAGCTTGTTAAAACACAGAGCTAGGTTCAGTAGGTCTAGGCGGGGTGGGGGACCAAGAGTTTGCATTTGTAACAAGTCCCTAGAAGATGCTGGTGTTACTACCCAGGAAGCACATGAAAAACACCAACCTAGGCTCGGCGCCTATAGCTCAACCGGCTAAGGCGCCAGCCACGTACACCTAAGGTGGCGGGTTCGAATCCCCAGCCCGGACCGCCAAACAACAATGACGGCTGCAACGAAAAATAGCCGGGCGTTGTGGCGGGCACCTGTGGTCCCAGCTACTTGGGAGGCTGAGGCAGGAGACTCGCTTGAGCCCAGGAGTTGGAGGTTGCTGTGAGCTGTAATGCCACAGCACTCTACCCAGGGGGACAGCTTGAGGCTCTGTCTCAAAAAAAAAAAAAAAAAAAAAAACACCAACCTAGATCAGGGTGTCCAGGATGAACTGCCAAGGCCTCTTGGCCTCACCTAGCATTCCCTGGACAAGCCAGCCCTGAACCACCTCACCTCACCCCTAGGGGGAGATGAGAAGCCCAATATCAGAATGTTCTGGGGTGGCGTGTGTCCAGCATCAGAGGCTGCATCTGTCTTATCAGCTGGCACAAAGTAGCTCAAAAACCACTTGCTGAAAGAGTGACTGAAAGTGTCCAGTTACCTGCTTGGTCTTTTAGCTGTAGGACAGGGAGTACCTCAAGAGCTGGGTCTGCATCCAGATCAGTCCCAAGGAATGCCACCCATTCACCAAAATGTCACTGAAAGAAGTCATTCATCACCCAGCCCTTGGCCCTGGCAGCATGGCTTATAAGTAAGCTAGTAACCCATATGTCTATATGAATAAAAGACTGCACAGAGGCAAACACTGGGCTCTGGGGTGGAGAAAGGAAGACCCTGGTCTTTAGGTCGTATAGTGAAGCCCTGGACATGAGGCTGTCCTCAAGTGAAGGGACAGAAACTCAGAGCAGGAGACAGAGGAGGAAGAAGAATGTGGTGTGATATGGTGTGTGCTGAGCAAGGGTGGGGTGGAGGAGGAGGTGACTATCAGCCTATCCTGTATACATTGAGCATGCCAGACTTCTACATTTGTTAACATCCCAGGGGGTGGCTGTTGCTATCCCATCCTACAGATGAGAATGTAGGCTCGAAAAGCAGTGGGGCCAGTTCAGGTTGTAGCCTGGCGGTTGTGAAGTCTAGGCAACTGCAAAGACCAAAGTCCTGGCAGGAAGGGCATTTTAGGGAGGCACTGGTGACATTTCTACACTTCTCTCACACTACAACAGATGAACTGAGGCTGGAGAGAGCAGACAGGACTTGTCTCAGCTCCCACAGTCTGCCAAGTGTGGAGCTGGCCAGAAACTCATTTCCACCAAGGCCAGGGTACTGAGCAGCACCCTTGTTTGCAAGCATCTCTGACCCAACCCTGATACCAGGCTAGCAACCAGGGCTTGGGAAACTGCAAACAGGACCACAGAGACTGAGGCCCTGTGGTCTGGTGGATTTTTCTTTCTTAGGCCAGCATCTACTACCCTTATTCTGGCTCTCCTGAGGGGGGCTATGGGGAGAGATACTCAGAGATACTCTGCCACAGAAACTTCAGCCTCCAGCCCCCCATCCAGCATGGAAATAATTCTTAGGCCCTGCAAGGCAGTTGGCCACATGGGGAGATGATGACATCCTCTTGTGGAGAGCAACCTGATGTCACATACAGAGCACTGTGGGGCGGCCCCTGCTTCAGATTTGACTTCTGCTCTGAGCCATGTGAGCCCATCATGTCCATTCCCACACCTGATCCAAACTTTCTTTCTTCACCTGTAGGACAGGGATGACAAGACCTGCCTGGCAGTGCTAAGTGGAGAGCAGAAATGATGAGGGAGGTGATGCACTTCAAGTGCAGCCTACACACCTGCAAGTGACCAACCTAAAGCCAGCACCTTCAGCCTCAAATGTCTAAACCACCTCATGGGGCTACATTGTAAATCTGCTGTCATTTTACCATGGATCAGAGGTCTGGAATTCATGACTGTCAAGTTGGCTCACAATCCACTTTTAAAAATATTCTGATTAGTTGCTAACATTTAACATCCAGGAGATTTTACATAAAGGTCTAGATTTCTGGCTCATCTTGAAAATGGACAATCTGGTTATACCAAGTCCACATTTCACATGGTGACAAGAGATTGACGCCAAGTAGCTCCCTGGCCCACCTTACTCATTCCATTATCCTCTGGCCCCTGGAAGCATTTGGATTTCCAATCTAGACTAAGCACCTACAGAGTCTGGCACAGCATGGGCCAGTTCTCTCTCCTGAGGCCAGGACTGCAAATTGATCAACCCACAGAGCTCAGGAACCAAGGACTAGTGGGGGTTGGGGAGTTCCCAGGGACTGAGACAGCTCTCAGTGCTTGGTCTCCCCACAGAAAGAGAAAATGGAGGGAGAGAGAAAAAAAGTGAGGGAGAAAGCCAGCTCAGTACTTTAAAGCATCTGGAGGAGCAAGAATCTAGCTGATTTGCAGGAAGGAAAAATGTACCAAGGTCTGAAAAACACAGAGAATTTCCTCCCTGGAGGAATGTGAAGTAAGGCTAAGAATGCTCCTCTAGAAATCTCTACAGTTCTTTCCTGCCTGGGTTAGAAGAGATATCATATAGCAGACAGAAAGGGGCTTTGCTGGCAGAGAAACTTGCACTGGAAACTTAGCTCAACTGCTTACTGATACATAACCGTGGGCAAGTCACTTTACTTCCTTGAACCTAAGTGCTTTCATCTCTAAAATGGAGATAGTAAACTTACCTTGCAAAATTGTTGCAAAAATTAGGATACTGGATGTAGAGTGCTCAATACAGGTCTCACACAAAGCAGGAACTGAATGAAAGGAGGCTGTGAATAATTCCAAAGGCACCCCTGCCTGTGGGGTACTCAGGCCTAACTTCCAGGGCAAGAAGTGTGTCTCAAAGCATCTTCTACCAGGGCCTCAAATGCCCCCAATACTGGTCACCTTTGGTGCTTAAGATACCTCCTTGAATGAGAAAGGAAACCAAGTGTGGTTGTGGTCTCTGAGATGCTGGGCTGAAGCTGTTGGGGCTGGCATCTGCTGAGTCAGGCCTAGGAGAGCTGGCAGGAGGGCTATTTCTCTCTCCAGCACACTGCCCGCTGAGGGGAGGCTGGGAGAGAAGCCAGAGGTCATTTCCTCTGAGTCAGAGGCTATTCTTCTCCCAGAGAAGCTCCTCTGGAGGACTGGGCACCTCCATGTGGTGCTGGCCTCCCTGCCCGCCAACCTGCATGTCACCCGGCACAGTTGGGGCATTGTGCTCCAACAAGAAAGGGGCACTTGTGATCCAGACAATGACCTGGGTCGCTCCCATTTGGCCTGGGCTTCAGCTTCTCTGGGTCAGCAATGCCCTTTCCTCTGCTGCCTACTCTGCTTCCACCCTTCCCTGGAGAATGGTGGCTAGGAACGCTGAGCAGAGACTCGCCGCTGGTCCATGCCTGGCCACGAGGGATGAGAGCTTCTTGCCTCTCCAGTGGTAAGAAATATCACCTCTGGGGAACCCAACTTGGGTCAGGCCATGTCAAGGGTGGGCAGGAGAAAGCCCTGAGTAGTGGGGATTGCCGGCAGTTACCCTAGACTGAGCCTCCAGGCCTCCTCCTTCGGCGGCCGGCCCAGGGGCTGGGCCGCCCCCACGTTTGCAGCCACCCCAGGATCTCTGCTGCGACGGCTGCAGCCATGTGGGAACCAGCTCGTGCCCACGGGCCGTTCACCCCCACCCCCACCCTCGACGTGCTGTGGAGGCAGGCACACCCAGATGGGCCGGAGGGGCGACGCTCCCTCCAACCGCGCACACTTGTCCCCCTGCGCTCCCGAGCTGTGGCCCCGCGTGGGGGGCAAGAGGGGGAGGGGCGTCGCCGCCCCGCAGTCGCGTTGCTGGGGAGCGCAACCCTGTTGCTGTGGCAACCGTTTCCAAGCGAACTGTGGCGGCTCGCGCCCGGCTCTGGCTCCCTAGCTCGCTGGCGCTCTCCCTCCCTCCGGTGTGGGCTGGGGGAGGGGCTGCCCGAGGCCCGGGCTGGGGGTCCGAGGCGGCGACCCTGGGCCAGGGCGCAGAGTCGCCCGCGGGGAAATGCTCAGTCGTGGGACCATCTTCTGCCCACGCTCCGTGCCCGCCCGGCCCGCAGCCGCCGAGATACTCACGGGCCCAGGCATCCTTCTCTAGCTCGTCTTCCTGGCTTTGGGCGAGCGGCGCAGGCCCAGCGGACAGAACCCCGGCCTCGGGGAGGCTGCGGCCGAGGCCCCAGGGAGCAGACAGTGGCAGCGAAAGCGGCTCTGAGCGCCGGGATAGAGGCGCGGGGCGCGCGCACGGGCGCGTACACGACGCGGGGCGAGCCCGGCGTGCGCGCGCGCGGCAGCCAGCAAAAGGTCCCCCCCACCCCCAGCCAAACGCCGCCTAAGAGGCTGCCCCAGGAAGGAAGGAGGCGAAGGATGAGGCACGCACCTGCCGAGCTGAGACCCAGCACTCAAGGGCGCTGGGCTTACACCGAGGGCACCTGCGTATGGAATGCACACCATGACACTCAGCTCTTGGCGACAGGCTGCCTGGCTGGGCCCATGGGGCTGATATGTGGTGCACGGATCAGCCAAGCAGCCGAGGTCTGAAACCTCGACGTTGCACACAGCTCAGCCTGAAGAGAGCACACACGTCCAGACTTCAGCCTCGCCCGACAGGCACTGCATACACACAGAGGGCAGGGGCTGAAGCAGGGAGTATGCAAGCACCCCTGTGTGCCCAAATCACAGCGCCTCTCAGTGTGTCTCCAGCAGGCATGCTGGGAAGGAGCACAGGGAGGAGGACCTAATGCTGAATGCAAAACCTTTGCCTCCATGCTTCCCTGAGGGGACAGAGATGACTCCTAGTGAGGACCTTGCTGTCTACTCTGAGGTCCAGGCTTACAGAGGCCACTCTGAACCTGGCTATCTGCCTTTTTCACCACCATATGAGCTGGGACATTGGGGTTGCAAGTGACAGAACTCCAAATAGGCTTGAGTTCAAAGGGAATTGGCTCATGTAACTGGCAAATCCTGGGGTAGATTCTAGCTTTGGTCACAATTGGTTTCGGGTGTTCTGGCATCAAGCATGTTATCTGCTTCTTTCCACTTTGCTTCTGGGCTTGCATCATTCTCAGGCAAGTTCTCCCCAAATGGTGATGTGAATGCCCTCAATGCTCTAGGCTCATATACTGCCATTCATCCCCAGAGAAAAAGAACCCCAATTCTTTTCTCAATAGCTTGAGCAAAATACAAACCAAAAAACCTAGAAATGACTCTTCTTACACCCTTGGCTGAGGGTCCATTGATGAACTAATCCAAATGGTCATAACTTGGGGGGAAAGGAATGTGTCCCATATGGCCAAAGTGGATGGCCATCCAGTATCCATTTCCTTTTCTTTGAATACAAGCCCTCTGATTTCATTGAAGAAATTACTGCCCTTGTGGGTGCCAGCATGGTGGACCTGTGAACCCCAAAGCCCTTCTTCCCTATGTACAGGGAGCAGGCTTCAACCTGGCCATTCTGGCTACTTGGGTTTGGAGTCAAACTCTAAAATGCAAAAACATAAATGGCTGTAGCATCTTGCTTCTGGTGGTCATGCCCTGATCAGTTCGGGACCTACCAACTGAGATCCCAAATCTGCCCCGCATCCTAACACTAAGTTAGCTGGACAGTTCTGTCACTTGCAACCTTCCTACCTGGCCCAGACATTCTAGGTGTGCGTGGTGTATGTATGCTCAAGCAGGGGGTATAAGCCTAACCCCATGGACAGAGAATGGGTGGCTCCCCAAAGGAAACTTGGGGTGCCACAGCTTTTAATGTGGGCTGCTGCCAGGCATGGTGGTGCATACCTATAATCCCAGCTACTCAGGATGTTAAGGTGGAAAGACAATTTATGCCCAGAAGTTTAGACTAGTCTGGGCAACATAGTGAGACCCCCATCTCAACTTTTTTTTTTTTTTTTTT
>NW_003852656.1:290972-296381 GCF_000181295.1 Otolemur garnettii | reverse complement strand
GTGCCATGGTGTCACAGCTCACAGCAACCTCAAACTCTTAGGCTTAGGCGATTCTCTTGCCTCAACCTCCCAAGTAGCTGGGACTACAGGCGCCCGCCACAACATCCAGCTATTTTTAGCTGGCCCGGGCTGGGTTCAAACCCACCACCCTCAGTGTATATGGCTGGTGCCCTCCTGACCAAGCAACTGATGCCACCAGCACATCTGGTTTTGTGTCCTTGAGGGCACCAACTCATTGCCAAAGCACCCCCACTCCCAACCCCACCAGCTTTATAGTTCTCTCATATAATGCTGATCACACTGGGCCCACTGTTCCTACATCTGCCTCCTTTCCAGACTGAGCTCCAAGCTGGCAGGGGTCTCATCTCCATCTGGGTCTCCAGCTCCCACCATAGAGCTGGGTTGAGAGGTGAGCTTAGGGAAGACTTGTTGGGAAATAAATTCTGGGAGTTTCCTCTGCCAAGGATCCACTGTGGTAAGAGATGTTGAATTGAGTTTAGCCCTACCCAAGTTCTCCAATGCCTCCTAACCCAAGGGCCAGCTTGGCCAGCAGGTCTGGATCCACTTGTAGGCATAGTACCTCAAGGTGCTCCATGTCCATCTGGCACCCACTGACCTTTGTACACCTGCCCTGATAACTACCTAACAGGACCCTTCCCCCTTCACCAAATACAGCCTGGGGCAAACATATCTCAGGCTCCAACCTTAGGACACACGAGCAGAATGTGGCTTCCTCCCACCCTACAATGGTCACTTAACTAGCTGGAAAACCTTAAGGAAGCAGAGCCTCACCTGCCCACCCCATTTCCCAGAAGTTGATGGGAAGTGAACATTACACACAAGAACTGGGCTGGCACAGAAGGCCCCTTCTGCAAAGTTGGTGCTTAGACATCTTCTGGCTGCCCTTAACATAGTCAACTTGGCACACAGTATTCCCTCCCCCTGCAATCAAGTCTTGTGGTGACTTGTGGGTTCCAGGGGGTTAAGGAGCTGCTTAAGTGGATTCATTAACTGCCCCACAAGGAAATGGACCTATCTTTTCACAAAGGAAGGGCCTATACAAAGCCAGTTGGAAAAGTGGCCAGACTGGGAATTGAACCCAGAACTATCAACTCCAAAGCTCATGTGTCTTCTGTAGTACTGAGCACCCAGTACTACACAAGTATTTATGGCAGCTACAGGGTATTCTTGGGGTGAGGGGGCTGGGGACACTAGGAAGCTACAAAGCAGCAATGGCTTTGGGAAATCTGGGTCAGACATGTGGTTAACAAGCTCTCACTTCCAAGTGTGTGCATAGGAGGGTCCCTGGAATCTGCTCCTTCGTCTCCTTCCCCCAGGTAAATGCCTCCTTCAAGGCCTGGCCTAACTGCTAATCTTTTTTTTTATTATTATTTGAGATAGAGTCTCACTTTGTTGCCCTTGGTAGAGTGCTTTGGCATCTCATAGCTCACAGCAACCTCAAACTCTTAGGCTCAAGTGATCCTCTTGCCTCAGCTTCCTAAGTAGCTGGGACTACAAGTGCATGCCACAACCCTCAGCTATTTTTTAGAGACGGGGTCTTGTTCTTGCTCAGGCTGTTCTTGAACTTGAGCTCAAGCAATCCACCTACCTTAGTCTCTCAGAGTGCTAGGATTATAGGCATGAGCCTCTGCTCCTGGCTTACAACTGTTAATCTTGAGAACCCTCCCTGATGCCTAAGGAGACTGGTCCTTCTTACCCCTGCCAAAGCCATCTCCTCAGTATCACCAGCATCTAAGTTTTTTCCCACTCACATTTAGTGCTTCAAGAGCAAAACAAGAGGGATGGGTCTGTCACATGTCCCCCACTCTGGCCAGGCGCATAGCTGGCATTTAAGACAGACAGACCTGGGGCAGGTGTCCTAATCCAGCTTCCAACTCACTCCCCAGGCTGGTCCTGCTCAACATCTGGCAGCCAGGCCACGTTGGCCTTCAATGGAAAGATGCCAGCTGGGCCTGCCTATCCAGCACAGAGACAGATGGGACCCATTTGGTATCCAAGGCCTCTCTCTTCAGGCTCCATCCCATTTAGGAAATTGAGAAACCTATTGGATGAGCCCAAAGTCCACTAAGGCCTGGCTGCCTGGAGAGGCTACCTCAAAGCCACCCCTGGGGACTCCTGGGGCTTGGAAGGGTAGGACCCTTCCTCCCACCAGGTCCACCTCCAATCCCTTCCCACTTGCAGCTGGGCCAAGGAAGCAGAACCCCTGGAGCACCAGAAGCAAGAAAGAGGCAGGCGGGCAGCTGGCCAGGTTTGTGCTTGGACTGTATTCACACATAGACACGTGGCAGCTTATACTGGGCAAATGAGTAAGAAAATTTGGCTTTAAATACGGAAAACCAGGGCCCTGAAATCCCACGCTACCCCGACACTGGGACCAGGACGTACATCACAGTCCGGGAAGGGCCACAACTAGGGCCTGGGGCTCAGGCACAGCCTTACCCTACCCTCTTCATCCGCTCACAGATACACACACACACACAATCTCACACACACACAGCAGGGGCAGGTTATTGCTGGGCACGTGTGTCTGTTGTTATGAAGGGAGTCCGGAATGTTTCAGGGTTGGCCAGGGACATCCCCACCCATGGCCTAGGTAGGGGCATTTCTGAAAGAGGCGTCTTCAGGACAGGGCCCAGCATCAAGGATGAGGCGCCTGGGAGCTGGAAGGCAAATGCATACACACCTGGGACAGGGTCTGATAGGCCTCTGGCCAGCCAATCTCTGCTCATACTTTGGCACAGACCTAGGGACCCCACACAGGGCCCCATATCCAGCTCTGACAAGCACTGAGAAGGGACTAAAATGGGCCCCAGAAAGTAGCAGCCTGAGCCCAGGGCGGTAGGGGCAGGCATGAGTCTCACTTGAAGGCCACTGGTGGCCAGCACAGTGCTGGGAGCTCGGGGATCTGGCCCAGTCTTGGCCCATCCAAGCTGGGCCTGAAGTGGCTTGAGTTTGGCAGTGGCTCCTCTGCCAGCTCTTGCTTTCTCAGCCAGGGCCCATTGTCCCAGGGAGCTGAGGCAGGGCTGCCCAGTCTAGGGTAGGAGTTAAGAATGTTGGTTGCTATATACATTCGTACAAATACATAAATACAGAAAGCCCCGAGCTCCATGGAGAAGAGCTGAAGGGACGCACCTTTGTCCCAAGGAAGGCCCAGGCCTTCCTTGCCAAACTCAGCCAGGCCAGAGGCTGAAGGGCAGAGGACACTGGGGACAGCTCCCGCCATTCCCCAGGCCACAACTCAAGTGGACAACAGGGAAGACCACTGTGCAAAACTGTAAACAGCGCCCGGAGTAGCTGCTACCGCCAGCCGCTGGTGGGCACTTCAGACTGGGGGCTAGAGGCGGGTGGGGAGCTCAAGTCGGGTGGGGAGCTCTTCCTCACTGTCACTGCAGTTCCCACAGCAATCCTGGAGGGAAGGGGAAGACATGGAGGGAGAGAGGCAGAGCGGGTGCCATTAGCCACCAGAGACCACACGCAGAGCCAGCCCTGCTGGAGCAGGCCAGAAGCTCCCCAAGGTCATGCTCTGGGAAAGGGCTGCCCATGAGGGGCCTGGAGCAGTAGCTCAGGCCACACATGGGTGGGTGTCAGAGCAGAAGTTGCTGGCAATAGACTGAGGGGGTCTGGGTGGATCCCAGTGTCTGCCAGGGCCAGGCCTTCATCCAGCCCTCTCTCTGAAGCCAGTGGAGGCAGAGCATGGGGTAAGACTAAGCAAGGCTGGTAGCTCAAAGGGGCCAGGGTGCATGAAACCGAAGCAGTGGGTGGGGGTAGGGGGGACGGGCACCAGACTTCTTTCTCCCACATCTTGCCTCTGCCATGGAAGGGCTGCCTGTGGCTCCCCGAGGCCAACCCACGGGGAGCCCACACTGCTCACCTCTGGAAAGAGAAAAGAGGCCATGAGCCCAGCCAGGGGTGGGGGACAGGTGGAATGAGGCCAGAGACCCTGGGCACCGCGGGCAGGACTGGAGGATATGCATGCGGGCACCAGCTCTGCCTCCCACCCACTGTCCCCGGAACCAGCTGGAGGCCCAGGCAGCCTACCACTGGTGCTCACCTGGCGGCTGAAGAGTCTTTGCAGCAGCCCCTTCTTGGGTGGTGCAGGCGGCTGGCCCTTCCAGTCCAGGTCTGGGGGAACTGAACCATCCAGCCCAAAGACATTCAGCTCCTGGAAGCACTCTGTCTCTACCATCTGCCAGAGAATAGGCGGCTATGAAGGCTGTCCCAAGGGCTGTCCCCTGGAGCCCACCCCACCATTAGGGTATGCCCCTACCTCATTCTGCCAAGGGATGGGCACACTGCCTGTAGCAAACTTCTGGTAGAAGTCCTGGTCGGCAGGCTCTAACTCTACACCTTTGACTGTGGAGAACTGTTCAATGTCCAGAACATCCTTGCAATAAATAGCCTGGGGCTGCAGGGAGGGCAGCACAGACACACACACACACACACAGAGCAAACCTGAGTCTTATTCTGGCCTTGGCCTGGTGCTGTCTTGATACCCAGTGACTCTCTAGTTTAGAGTCAAAAACTAGGAGTTAGGTGCTCTTCCTAAGCACAGCAGCCCCTTCCCTCTGAAGTCCAGTTTCCCCCTCTGTAAACTGGGACTGTTATCCCTCACTGCTCAGTGACTAAATGAGGCTGTGTAAAGGCCGATACTGGGCTGTCCCTCCCTCACATGCACAGCTTCTGGGTGTGCAGCTAGAGCACAAAGAGTAGGCCAAGTCTCAGGTGGCCCTCAGCAGGGCACTGCCATATAGGGACTAGAGCTGATTGGGTCTCTGCCCTGAGATATCTGGTCTTACTCTGTCTCCTCTCCCAATCAAACAATTGGCAGTTTCCTACCATTCAACCCCCCAGACCCCTATGAGAGCCCACCTCAGCTCCAGGAGGCCACTTTCTTTTTCCTTTTGACATTGTTTCCCAAATCCCTCTACTAAGGATGTCAAAGTATCATTGCCATGGGCCAGGCACTGTGGTTCGTGCCTGTAATTCCAGAATTTGGGGAGGCCGAGGTTGAAGGATAGCCTGAGCCCAGGAGTTGGACATTTCAGTGAGCTATAATGACGCCACTACACTGTAGTCATGAGTGATAGAGCGAGACCCTGTCCCTAAAAAAAAATTTTTTTTAAATATCATCATCATGTAAAATGGTGCAGCCTCTTTGGTAAACAGTCTGGTAGTTCCCCAAAAGGTTAACATAGTTACCGTATGACCTAGTAATTCTACTCCTAGGTACATACTGAAAGAAATGATATCTCTCTATACAAAAACTTGTACATAAATGTTCATAGCAACATTATTTATAATAGCCACAACCCTAATGTCTATCAAGTTATGAATAAATTAGCAAAATGTATTATCATCCATACAATGGAATATTCTTTTTTTTTTTTT
>NW_003852656.1:273025-290395 GCF_000181295.1 Otolemur garnettii | reverse complement strand
AAAAAAAAAAAAAAAGAAGTGCTGATCTGTGCTGCAACATGAATTAACCCTAAAAACATCGTGCTAAGTGCAATAAGTCAGACACAGAGGACCACATATGATTCCATATATGTAAAACGTCCAGAAATGGCAAATATATAGAAACAAGATAGTAGGTTAGTGACTGTCAGGGGCCAGGGGAAGGGAAGAATGGGGAATGACTGATAAGGATATGGGTAGGAGTTGTTCTGGGGAGGGCAATGGTGATGAAAATATTCTAGGCTTGGCACCCATAGCACAGTGGTTAAGGCACCAGGCACCTACACTGAGGGTGACAGGTTCAAACCTGGCCCAGGCCAGCTAAGCAACAATGACAACTGCAACAACAACAAAAAATAGCCAGGTATTGTGGCGGGCACCTGTAGTCCCAGCTATGAAGTCTTAGGCAAGAAAATCGTTTGGGCCCAAGAATTTGAGGTTGCTGTGAGCTGTGATGCCACGGCACTCTACCGAGGGCAACATAGTAAGACTCTGTCTCAAAAAAAAAAAAAAAAAAAAAAAGGGCAGTACCTGTGGCTCAAAGGAATAGGGCACCAGCCCCATATACTGGAAGTAGCAGGTTCAAACTCGGCCCCGGCCAAAAAGTGCAAAAAAAAAGAAAATATTCTAAGATTTATTGTAGTGATGGACACAGCTCTCAGCTACTAAAAAGCCAATGAAATGTACATTTTCAATGGATGAACTGTATGGTATGTGAATTAAATCTCAATAAAGATGTTTAAAAATAGATCATCATCTACTGCTTCTAAAAAGTAAAACTCTAGGGCACTGATTTTTTTTTTTTTTTTGAGACAAGAGTGTCACTTTGTTGCCCTTGGTAGAGTGCTGTGGTGTCACAGCTCACAGCAACCTCCAGCTCTTGGGCTAGGGTGATTCTCTTGTCTCAGCCTCCCAAGTTACTGGGACTACAGGCACCCGCCACAACACCCAGCTATTTTTGTTGCAGTTGCCACTGCTGTTTTAGCTGGCTAAGGCCGGGTTCAAACCCTTCACTCTCGGTATATGGAGGCGGCACCCTACCCACTGAGCCACAGATGCTGCCCAGGGGCACTGATTTTATCTCTAACTCTGAACAACAGATCCAGAGACAGTGGGAGAATTTCAAGGTTAAATGAGATGATGTGCACAGGAAGTAGGGATAAACTTGAGCAGCAGTGCCAGCCTGACAGAAGCTGATGAAAGTCAGGCTCGCTGTGTTCAAGTCCCTATGAAAACCACCTTTTGGGGTCGCAGTGAGGCCCACATGAGCTAGCCATGCAGCTCTGGCAGAACCCCATCTCACTTAGAATGTGCCCATACCTCTGTGCCTATACACGTTCTCTCTAGCCACACAGACCTCCTGGCTGCTGTTCACCTCACAAGGCCCAGCCTGCCTCAGAACTGTAATGCTTGGCTGTTCCTTCTGCCTGGAATGCTCACACCCCAAATCTTGGCGTGGCTTTCTCCTTCATGTATTCATGTTTCTGCCTAACCATCAGTTCCTCAAGACCACCCTGTCTAAAAATTACCCTTCATCAAAAATACCACCCCCATCATTCCCTGCCTTCATCTTAGCCTGCTGTAGTTTTCTTTGTCACACTTGCAGTTACCTGAAATTCTTTCTTGCTTATTGCTTCATTTGGGTGTGTCTCCTCCCTACAACATAAGGGCAGGACTAAGTCCTGCACAGCTCATTCTCCCCAAAGTCTGGCACATACAACAGGCATTTAACTATTTGTTGAATGAATAGAATCTGTGTGGTTGACAGCCATCAACCTGGCTTGCATATCACCTTCAGGTGTCCTTGGTGTTCCTAGTGAATTGTCAATCAGAGGACCCAGTCCTTATAAAAATGGGAGGGGGCCTGCACATGGGCTAAATCTTGGCCAATCAGAAATTTCTCTGAGACTTTACACACAGAGAAAACTAAATTCAGTGGGAGGGAAATAGTCAACAGGTTGAAGCAGAGACAAGAGCCTGGCAACACAGCATGAAACCTTGGTGTTGGCCCTACTCTGGGACTTTCTAGCCAAATGAACCAATAAACTCCATGTTGGGCTCAAGTGAGTTTGAGTTGGGTTTCTGCCACTTGGAATCTAATGACTAGAGGACATTCTTGCCTGCTAGGTGCCTGACTCATTGAGATGCTTAATGAACATGTGAGACTCTCTAAGAGTGAGTAGTCTGGACACAGAGGGACAATCAGCTCAACAGCCCTCCCCCTGTTGCTGGCAACAGTAGCCTGGCTTTTCTCTGGGGAACTGACCTCTCCTATTGGCAGTAGTCCAAGTGGGGACAGGACACAGGTGTGGCCAGTGAAGGACCTCTGTGCTATCAAGGGCAACAACCATCAGCCCTAACACTTTGCCCACCCCTTTTAGGATGTCTTTTGAAGTTATTGGGCAAAAGGTACTTTGTCAACTAGTGTGGCTGATCTGGAGAACGTGGGCCTGTGTTGCTGGTAGCCACCAGCACTACACCCTGGGGACAGCAGCCCCAGAGTGAAGACTACATACCAGACAGCACAATGGGGAAGGAGAGGAGAAGGGAGAAAAGAGGGGGACGGAGGAAGAGGGAGAGAGACATAGGCGGCACCTGTGGCTCAAAGGAGTAGGGCGCCATACCAGAGGTGGTGGGTTTAAACCCAGCCCCAGCCAAAAACTGCAAAAGAAAAAAAAAAAGGAAAGAAAGAAAGAAAAGGAGAGACAAAGAGAGAACTCCTATAATACTGGTGGAGCTAAATGCTGGACCTGTCCTGGGACTTTTCAGTTTTGTAAAGTACCAGTGAATTATCTTTTTGTTGTTGTTGTTTGGTTAAGCCACTAGGTGGGGTTTTGTGAAGCTTGCACTGAAAGTGTCCTGGCAAATATTCCAGCCCCCTAGTCCCAGCCACAGCTTGGCCCCGCCCTCAGCAGGGGTGAGTGCACTCACATCAGGCTTGAAGGGTGGCTCCAGCATACCCGCTCCCAGACGTTTAAAGTTCAGCTTCTTGAAGAGAGGATGCTCTTTCACCTCCCGGGCGCTGCCCCCACGACAACCCAGGCGCTCAGCAGGGTCCTTACAGAGGAGCTATGGCAAGGCAGAGGTGGGTGGGTGGGTGGGTGGGAGAGGCCACTCACCCTCAGCCCTGGCTGATCAGCCTTCTGCCAGTTGCCATACCTGGGAACAGAGCGAGCGGGCCTGCAAGGAAAAGCGCTCTGAATACTCTTCAGGCACCTCCTTCACTAGCCGCTCCACCTCCTCCCTCTTGATCTTCTTTTTTCTCTGCTGGAAGGGCGACTGACCGGCAATCATCTCATACAAGAGGCAGCCCAGTGCCCACCAGTCAGGGCTGAATGTGTACCGCTCATTCTTCACCACCTCCGGAGCTGGGCGGGTGGCATGAGATTAGGGCTAGGCAGGAGGTGGGAGCAGACCCTCAGGCCCCAGGAACACCCAAGAGCATTGTTCAGACAGGGATCCACTCAAACCCCCACTGTCCAGGTACGTAGTGGTGGCAGCTTGGCGGGTACCCCAGCAAGGAGGACAGCACGTGCCCCACCAGAAGGATTCGATATGACCCTGCAGAAGGCCACACCCAGGATGCCCAGGCCAGCAGATTTTTCAAGAGAAGCCAGAAATCTGTATTTTTTTATGATACACAGTCTGGCTTATTAAACGATGGCAACCAATTCAAATTGTTCTAAAAACAATTTGATTTAAATACAAATTAGGCCAAGCTGGGCCCACATGGCTACCAGTTTGTAACTTCTGGATTTAACATCAGAGAGAAGGAGGAAACTCCTATTTTCTGAATTCCCTCCTACCTGCCAGGGCAGCCACATGGGGAACTTTCCCTCTACTATCTCTTTTCATCTTCAAGGCCACCCTGGGAGGCAGGTATGATGATAGCTTTACAGTTGAGCAAAATGAGAAGTAGCGTCTGTCTGGCTCAAGGCCACACAACAGGCAAGAGGTATTGCCTGCAGAGCCAGTCCCTAAGGGGACTATGAGGCTACTGGCCACCTCTACGTAGGGGCAAACCTACTCCAAGCATGGGAAATTCAGGGGGGCAGGGCTGGGGCCATGGAAACAAGTTTGAGTCTCCCTCCTCCATCACTGGTGGCCACCCGCAGTGAATGGACTCAAGTGAACTAAGGGTTTAGCAAGTATTTAGTGAATCAATGATGTGGATCCACAGCTCTGTGGGATCCTGGCTGAGTCTTGGTCTCCTAATCTCTAAAAGGGAACATCAGTATGGGCCCTTTCTACTGAGGCAGGGAGGCACAGGAGAATTCCAGACAGGAGGAGGGAGGATTGGGGCCCATGACAGGGAGGGGACCCAGGAGGCCAGGGGACCATGCAGGGGAAGACTTACCCATGTAGCCCACAGTGCCCACACGGCCTTTGATGGTCTGGCCCTCAGGTACATGCACAGCAAGTCCCAGGTCGGAGATGCGGATGTGGCCTGAAATCAGGTGGAGAAACGGGAGAGCCTGTTAGCAGCCCAGGCCTCCACACCTCATCCTCCCCTCCCCTGGGCCTTTCCACCCACCGTGGTCATCCAGCAGAATGTTCTCTGGCTTCAGGTCTCTATGAGGAGAGAAGGGCAGGGGCAGATGCAGCTCAGCTTGCAGGGAGCCAGACAGGGCCAGCTCCTGACTCACCCACCTCATGAGACTGGATGTAGAGTAAGATGCATGACCCTTTTTCTGCCAGGGTGACAGACAGCCCAGACTCAAGGGAGTGGATGAAGGACTTTCATAGCTAGGACTCCTAGAACTCTCCAGGAAAGGCCTTGTTCACTCCTGGTGTTGAGCTCCCTGTCCTTTGGTGGCTGACTACATTTTCTCTCTGTCAAATGGGGTTACTCATCCATCCTCTCACAGAACTGCTGTATGAAGGCACTGCCAGTAATAATCATAACCAGAGTTCTCCACTACCAAGTGCTGTGCACCAGGCTCTATGCCAGGAACTTTTTATTTTAACCACCTTATCTCACTGGGCCCTTGCAACAACCTAAGAGATAGGAATTATGGTCTGTTATCCAGGAAAAAAAGCAGTATTGGGGGCAGGGAGCTGACTGGCCCAAAGTCACACAGAGACAATGACCAAGCTGAGAGTCCCTAGGCCATACCTCAAAGCCTAAGTCTGAGTAGCTCATGCTGCCTAGTGTGTGGGTGTTGATGGTCCCCCATTTCTCCACCACCAGCCCTGCCAGCGCTGGCTTGATGACTGGTCACAGCCCTAGGAATATCATTCCACTGTCTGGCCTGATCAGCAGCCTTGGCCACTCCACCTGTGGCTGGCTGCAGTACCCCAGGGAAGGGCTGAGGCCCCCACCTGTACACAATGCGCTCCCGGTGCAGGTCCTCCAGGCCACAGCAGATTTCAGCAGCATAGAAGACCGCACGTGCTTCAGGGAAGCCAGCCTGGCCCATGTGGTAGATGTGGAACTTGAGGTCACCTCCATTCATCAGGGTCAGCACTAAGCACAGGGCGTCCTTGGTCTCATAGGCATAGGCCAAGCTCACCTGTGGCCAAGGGGACCCGAGTCCTCAGGCAGGAGCTATTGGGCTGCCTGGTGGTGGGCTAACATTAGCCACCCAAAAGATCCTTCTCAATGCCACTCCTTGGGGTCTAGCCTGCTTCCCAGGCCTGGTGCCAACACCCCAACTGCCCTTCACAGCAACACCCAGGCGGGCAGCAGGAGCCCGAGTGGCCAAGGGGAAGGGAAAGGTCTCCTTTCTGTACTTACTACAAACCTACTGTTCACTTTCTCCAGTATCTGCTTTTCGTTGAGTGCCATGGCCTCCCCTTTTCGCTTCTTGATCCGCTTCTTCTCCAGCTTCTTGCAGGCGTACATTTTGCCCGTTGCCCGTACCTGGCAGGCACACACCTGTGGCCAGGATAGAGAGGGACAAATGGGGACCAGTTATACTTTGCTGGGAGTGTAGGGGCTGGTCCAGGGCCCACCCTACCCTACCCTGTGCACTCAGCCTGGGGCACCAGCCTGCCCACTCACCTCCCCAAAGCCACCTTTGCCCAGGACTCGGTACTGCCTGAAGGTGTTTTTGGTCACTGGCTGCCTGTGGGTACAGGGTAGGGGAGCAAATGCTGGCTGAGAAAGGTCCAAGGCCCACGAAGAACTCCAGTGACCTGGCTATCATGGCCCAGCCGTTAAGGAGCTCACCTTTCTAGCCACTTCCACTGCAGGAAACGGTTGAAGTAGATGCTGTCGAGGTAGTCAGCAAAAGGGGCCACGCTCAGGTACTCGTGGGTCAGCCTATAAGGGAAGGAAGGCACAGCTCGCCAGTCAGCCCTGTCAACCCAAGCCTACCATTATGTGCGTGCTCAGCCCACAAGACAGTACCGTCAGCTAATCTTCCTGCTAACCTACCAAGCAGGGAGACACACATCCCATGCTGAAGCTGAGGATGCTATTGAGATGGGAGGCATCCTGCCAGATCCAAGGCCAGGGTGAGAAGCTGAGTTCCCTCACTAGACACTGTTCAGAGTCTTCCCAGCCCATAGAAGCCCCCTCCTGTGGGCACAGTTCCCCAGCTATGGGCAGGGAGGGGCTTACCGGGTAAGTTCCTGAAAGAGGTCTTTGCAGGGCCCCTGCTCTAGCTGCTGAGCACAGTCAGTCACTAGCTGCCGAGGGACCTCAGGGATGAGGTCAGGACCCTGGGGACAGGCCACAGACTGGTCAGTGCAGGAAGTTCCCTTGGATGGCTGCCCACTCCCAGGTCAGAGATGTCAAATATCTCAGGACAGTGGTATGCCAACCTGCCAGGCTGCTGAATACCCTTTCTGAGGCAGAGTGAAGCAGAGCCCCTTGTGGCCCACCCATCCCCAAGCTTGGCCTACCCCTAAGGCTGTGTGTCAGCAATGCTGCCTGGAGCAGCCCCAGGGTACTCTGTCCAAGCTGTGGTCACTCTTCTCCTTGTCACTACCTATGGCTGTCATCTCTCCATCACTGCTCACTCACCGTTTGGCTCAGAAAATTCTGCATTAGCCGCTGCCCACATGCCTTCCGCTTCTCATCAGGGGTCACTTCATACTCAGCCTGCAGGGTGGGAGGCAGAGAGGCTTGGGGTCTGGAAAGATGGGGCACATGGGGCTCAGGACCTCTGCCCACCCTCAGTATTGGGCTGGGCTATACTCACTACCCCATCCAGGAAGGCAATACAGCGGGTCAGCTCGGGCCTTGTTGCACAGAACTCACGGAACAGGAGGCGGCCAATGGGCTGCCGCTCACACAGGCTGTGGTAGTCACGCTCTGCAGGCAGAGATTGGAGCTGCTGGGGTCATAGCCCTGGAGTCCATTGGCTGGGTCTTCCTGCCCACACCACTGGGCCCTAGGCCTCAGCAGCAGCTTCAGCCCTACAGTGTGGTGGCCATGATCTCCTGTGACCCCTCAGCACAACTCTGAGGTAGGCTCTACCATTATTTCCAACAGAGCTAAGGGCTGTGAGGCGCACAGAGGTTAACCGATTAGTTCAGTGTTACATGGCCAGAAGTCTGAGTACAGAGCCCAAACTTCCATGTGCTCCCCATTCATTGCCCCGATGTACACGACTTGCATATGTCCCAGTGCTGGGTTTGGGTGTGGTCTGTGAGGTTCCGGCCCGACCCGGCTGGGGCTAGGCCCACACCTGCTGCTTGCCTGGCGAAAGTATGAGAGGAAGCTGTGGCTTCCGGCGTGCTCTAAGCCAGGCCTCCTCCCCAGGAGGTGGAAGTAGCCATGGTACTTTGCTCACAAGCCATCAGAGAGGTCCTGAACCACCCTGGGTACTGCTCAGACCTGGGGCCTTGACTAAGAAAGTCTGAGCCCTTCTGTCCCCTCCTAGAAGTAACCCTATCACACTGCCTAGACTGAGGTCTTCTGGGCACACCAGGGGTGGGCTCCCAAGGTGATCAATCTGTGGTTTGGATCAGCACCCGCTGCTCCCTCTGTCCTATGGGCCCTACTCACTTTGGCTAGCTCTCTCTGCGAGGCCTGATTTTTCCTTTCTCAGCTTCTCTCAGGCCACCCCCAGTTACCCCTGTCCTATTCTCTACACCCACTTCAGCTGCCCACCAGCAGTGCCTACGTGCTCTTTGCCCTCCACCCATCCCAAGCCCAGGAACTGAAACTGGGTTGGGTGGAGCAGCCTCCATCTTCCTACTCACTGGACCCCTAATCCTGTCCCTTTGCCCCAGGGCATGGTCTCAGGGGAGGCTCCCCCAGCACCCCCACTCTCCGCCCAGGTCTCACCAAGGCTGAGACGTAGCTCTTCACACTGGCTGATGTGGGGAAACTGTAACATCTGCCGCCATTTTTTGCTTTTGCCTTTGCGATTCCCACCACCACCTGTGGGAGCAATCAGGAACTGGGTCTTAAGTCCTGTTCTTCCCCCAACCCCCAACCTTCGTTGTGGTCCAGAGGTCTTCAAGGGCTAGCTCACCCCATGAAGTACCTCAGGGCTTCCCTCTCCACTCTCTGGCATGCCCTTGCTGTATTCTAGGGCACACATCTGCCTGGGACCTCCTGTTAGGGGCTCTCAGGCTCGGAGAGCCAAGATGGTCAGTGAGCCCACTGAGGGGAGAAGGAGGGTATTCCAAGTGGCTTGATCAAGGGGCCCAACCTCAGCTATTTCCCATCAGGTAGGAGTTGTCCATGTGAAGAAAGTAGAGAAGGGCATCACAATGGTGGGAAATACAAAAGTCAAGGCCCAGAAGGAAGAGATTCCAGGACATGTGGAACACATCGGGGCAGAGGGCAGCCTCGCACTCGGGGCTCCCTAGCCTCTGGCCCCACATTAGAGTTATCAGAGAGTCAAGGGAGGTGTGGACAAGTGGAATGCCACTCAGGACCCCCTCCCTTGTACATAGAGGTTTCTCTGGCCCCAACACCTGCCTCGTTTTACCTAGTTGGGTCCCCATCTGTAGCTGCTGAGATCACAGCAGTAGTCCAAATGACTACAGAGCCCAATGGGTATTGTAAATGTGGGCCAGATGTGAGACAACAGGGAGTGGTGGGGAGTATGGTGATTTGGACTGGTGAATGCCCCTTTCCCAGGGACAGCTGCAGCACAACTCCAGGGAATTGTTTGATTGTTGCTAAGTAGGTTTCAGGCTCAGTGTGGGCAGTTCTGATTTTTCAAAAGCAGCTAGAAATCCAGACTGTTACATGAAATACATGTTTCCTATTTTATTTTTAAATAAAAAATAAAAAACCAGCTTGGTGCCTGTAGCTCAGTGGCTAGGGCACTAGCCACATACACCAGAGCTGGTGGGTTTGAATCCAGCTCAGGTCTGCCAAACAACAATGACAACTACAACCAAAAAATAGCCAAGCATTGTGGTGGGTTCCTGTAGTCCCAGCTATTTGAGAGCCTGAGGCAAAAGAATCGCTTGAGCCCAAGAGTTTGAGGTTGCTGTGAGCTGTGACCCCATAGCACTCTACCCAGGGTGATACTGAGACTCTGTCTCAAAAAAAATAAATAAAATAAAAATAAAAAACCTCACTGTAGCCAAATAAATAAATGCATCAGAGAGCTAGCTAAACATGGCCTTGGGCCATCAGGTTGGAAATAGTGGAAGGGGCCTAAGTTAGAGTCTCACAGACCAGGTTTGAATCTCCAATTCACACTTTTGGCCCATCACTTACAGTCTGTGTCCAGCACCCAATAAGGTTGTGGCAAGAGGAAGGCCCAGCTCCAACAACTCAGTGGCAACCTCAGGCAACCACTTTCCCTTGCTGGGCCTCAGTTCCCCTCTGGTTTTCCAGCCCTGTTTTCCTCTAGCTGGGTGGAGGCAGGTGGTACCGGAGGAGGAGCTACCTTCTAGGGAGTGGGAAGGGCTGGGGCCCTTGATGCCTCCCTGACCTAAGCTGCCTGGAGAAGGAAGTGTTGCACGGCCCCCTTGAGAAACCTACTAGTAGACTTTGGCGGCCTGCAGCCTGCACCCTTGCACCCTGCATACCCCATAGCCATTGCCTCACTGTCAGTGAGCAACAGAACCGCACGCCCAACCCAGGGCAAGGCCTCCTCAGAAGGGGAACTCCTCCCCCACCGAGGTCCCTCACCCAACCCGCCATCCCCCTAACCCCTCAGCAGTTACTTCCTCCTCCCCCTCCTCCAGCCACATCAAGGCAGCAGCAAAGAGTCACATGCAAATATCCTGTCCTGGGCGGCAGTCAGTCAGTGGGGCTCTTCTCCACCCTATGCTGGCTCCCTCCTGTGCCTCTGGGTGTCTGGAAAGGAAGGAGGACTGAGCAAGGGGCTCACATCCCTAGTGTAGTTCCTCTCTTTCCTCTGCCAGATTAGGGCCACTTTCATGAGAAAACTGAGGCCCTAAAGTGAAGAATCAATTTGATTAGACAGCCTGCCAGTGACAGTGGCAGAATTCATACCCAGCTCCTCACCATCCAAGCTCCTTTCCTATTCCCAACATTCCTGGTATCTATTAGGTATCAACTTGTGTATGTATACCAAGGGTTCTCAAACCACTTAAGGCTTACGAAGGTGGCAAAAGCCCTGGCCCCAAGCTGTTAACCCGCTCATGAAATGGTTCTGATGCAGCCATGGATCTGGTTCAGGACCCAGTGCCAATCAGGATTTACTTTTGTCTTCATGCTCCATCCCAACCATTCCATAAAAAGGGATACTGAAAATCAGAGAGAACAGATTTGTCTAAATTCATGTAGGTGGGAAGGGCTTGGTTCTCCAGCAGAGTCACCAGTCCCTAGTCTAGCTATACCACCCTGTGCATTGCCCATGCCCTCACAAAGCTCATCTGAAGGTACCTACACTCTCTGGCCAGGAAAGGCAGTGCCCCCAGCAGGCCTGAGGCTTGAACTGGCTAGAGCCCGAGGGAGGGAGGCCTGTCTGGGCTCTTCCTACCCCTCCTCCCTGGCTGGCTGGATGACGAGGCAGAACAGAATCAGCAGATGCCCCCAGAGGTTAGGAGGAAGGCCTTGCCTCTGGGCTCAATAAGGGACAGGAGATAAGACAGTCTTGCTAGGCACTAAGGACCAAGGCTGCCATGCCCATTTCCAAGCAGAACCTCATCAGGGTGAGCAGGGAGTATCAGGTGTGGCACCCAGTTGGGGGTTCCTTTGGCCTTCCTACAGACTGAACTGGGTGTCCTGGGTCCTAGCTTGAGTCAACCACAATCTTGCTGTGTAACCTGGCACTAGTCCCTGGTCTAAGCCTCCCATCTATAAAATGGGTCAGAAAGGTGAAGCTGATACCTCTTTCAGCCTTGAAGCCCAGCAAAGAGTAGAAAAGCTGCTTTGATCTCCCTACCCCAAAGTTCCAAAAAGAAGAGTCTTGTTCACTGCTAGTTCACTAGCACCCGGACATGGTGGAGGAACATCTCCAGTGATGATGTTACTTAGATGGGCTATGGCAGGTGAGGGGCAGACTGACCACAGGGCAGCAAGAACCAGGTCTGGCTCTTCTGTGTCCCCAGAGCAGGTGGGAGGAAGCAGGTGCCTGACAACATCTGGTGGGAGCCATGAGGAACTACACACACACTCAGTTCACCAGCTTGGCTCTCCTCCAGTCTGGCTCCCCCAGACAGGCCTTCGCACTTATAGTCCTGACAGCCCGACATGCACAGCTCCTGTGAGCTTAGCCCACTAGAACTTGGTCTTTCTAACAGCAGAAATTGTGACCCATTTGCCTCTGTCCTCAGTGTCCTGAGGCACCAAGGAAGTGGCAGTCATACTAATAGCATTTGTGACCAGAAGTTTCCCCAAGTCTGGCAGGCTATGCTACGCAAAGGCTGTGTTCATTCATTCTCCAACCTTTACTTAACACCAACTTTGCGCAGGGTCAGGCTGGGAGATGAAGCCTGGGCCTGGGGCACGTGGGGCATCGTCTCACCTCTCACCTGAAAAAAGCCTTAGAGAGGTTCAACTGCGGCTCAAGTCCCACCCTTCCCTCTTCCTTCCTCTCTCCTTCCCTCTTCCCCTCACCCCCGCCCCCGCCTCGAGGGCGGCGGTCTGACCCCCGCCCCTTCCTGGACCTGAGATACCAAGGGCAGGTGCTGTGGAGGAAGACTAAAGGCCAAAAGGGCTCGTGTCTGCACAGGTTGCTGGGCGCGGAGCCCGAGACCCCAAGGGATCAGGCGGCTGGGGCGCTCCGCCGAGCTCAGAGGCCCCGCGCCCGCGCTCCCGGCACCCAGCACCCGGCCCGACCACCCGGCCGCCCGCCTTACCTTCTCGGGCCTTAAGTAGCACCGTGTTCGCTACGATGTTCTCGAGCTCCATGGGCTACGGCGCCACAGGGCCCGTAGGATCGCGCGCGAGGGCTGGGCCCGGATGGCGATCAGCGCAGTTCGGCTCAGCTCGCAGTGACCGCGCCGCGGCCTCCCCGGCCTCCCCGGCCTCCCCGGCCGCCACCACCCGCCGCGCACTCTCCGCCTCCTCCCGCGGCCACCCGGGCGCCGGCCCGCCCCGCCCCGCCCTCTGTTTACCTTACTGGACCAATAACTGGGAGGACGCTCCCCGCGCCATCTTTCCATTAGCCTTCTCTTCATCATCCCCCGCCCCTGGAGCCACGGATTCGGTCTGAGGAGTATAGGGGCGGGATTAATACGTCATCCATTCCTGGTTGGTCTGAGGGCGGGGTTCAGCCCCTAGGTTCGAATTTCTAGGCTTTCGTAGGGTACCCAACTGCCAATTAGGGGCGAGCCCTCCTCCGGCACAGCGAAGGTGGGTCCTCTGGGTCACGCCCAAGGGACAGGATGTGTGATTGGATGAAGCTAGCGTCGGTCATTTCCAGAAGTGAATTTTGATTGGGTCATCTGCTGGGGGTGTGGTCCGGAACCCTTTGGTTTGCTGATGGCTTTTCTAGGGTTTTGTTAGGGACTCGGTCAATATCCTGGGCCTTCAGTGTCCCGCCGCGAGCTTGTTTAGTCCATTTGTCCACCTAAATTCTCTCGGGTCGGTCCATCCCGGAAAGTGCACATTGGAAGCGAGGAGAGGCCCAGAAGAGGCTGGCTGCCTCCTCAGCAGTTTCCCGACCTCCTGCCCAGGCGCCGCAGGCGCCTCTGCCCCGCCCCCGCCTCTGCCCCGCCCCCGCAGCAGGATGTTGTGATGGCTCTCCACCCACACGGCCTCACCCTCCCTAGGCCTCGCTGCCTTATAAGGCAGCATCACCACCCTTGAACGTTGGGATAAGCTCCCACCCATTATACAGGTAGGGTCCTGAGGCCCCGGACGTCGAGTAGCTGGCTTCAGGCTGTAGACGAGAGGAAAACAAGGCTAAAATTTTTACTGCTAATCAACACCTTCTAGCTCAGCACTCCACTCCTAGCTCCTACTTCACACAGCAGGAAGTGTTAGAGGCTTGCCCAAACTTGGGGAGTAAGGCAGAGCTTGATTCAGCTAGGCTTCTCTGATCTCTGTGCATTCATTCATCCAAAAATACTTACAAAGCACAGGGTTTGTGTTAGGCACTGAGCCAGATTCTGGAATACTGTGGTGGCAGCAAGATAGCCAAGCTCCCCACTTATATACTACAAGTGGGGAAGATAAAGGTAACGGTCCTGTAAATAAGCAAATAAATACATGGCTTCAGAGTGTGGTAAGTGCTATTGCAACATTAAGACAAAATAAGGAAAGAAAGGGGAATGATCTCAGAGTCTGGTATTTGAGCAGACCAAGCAGAAGCAGCAGCAGCAAGGGCAAAGGGTTCTGGCCTTAGAATAAGTTTGGTACGTTCAACTGGTCTGAAATGAGACAGAGGAGAAAAGATAGGATAAGGAGGGCTCTGTAGACCATATCCAGGAATTTGAGACTTTTTTCTTAAGTGAAATGGGAAACTTTTGAAAGGATACTTTAAAAGGATCACTCTGGGAGGATGGAGGGGTGGAAGAAGGAAGAGCAGAGAGAGGAAAGGGGAGTGGCGTCTCCACGTGTGACACACTTTTGGGGGGCAAGACACAATTATAAGAGACATTTTACCTAACAAATACAATCAGTGTAACCTAGTATCTTGTAACCTCAATGAATCCCCAACAATAAAAAAAAAAAAAGTCACTCTGGTGGACTCTTGCCAGGTACAAGAGTGGAAGCAGAGAGACTACTCAGGAGGCTATAGAGTTCCAGGAGAGAGATGATAGTGGCTTGAACTATAACAAGGTGGCCATGGAGAGGGAGAAAAGTCAATGGATCTATTTGAAAGTTAAGGTAAGTACCTTGAAAAAAGTAAAGGTAGTGGCTGGTGGGATATAGAACAGAGACCTCACTTGGTGAAGGCTGTTGTATCCAAGTGAAATCTGAGGGGTAAATGAGATCATGCAGGTTTTGAGGTTACTGGAATGGGGAGAGGAAGAGCCTTCTGGAGAAAGGGGTATTACACACTCAAAGATCTGGAGACAAACGCAGGAAGGGCTCATGCTTTCAGCACCTGAGGGCAGAACATTGCAAGAGTTTAAAGGCACACAAAGGGGTGTGCAAGAGGGGCAAGCAGAGAAGATGAGTTCTTAGGATGGGCCTGGATCAGGGAGGTCCTTGGAAATGAGGTAAGGATGGCCTTCCATTTGAGCTAGTGGGGAGCTGTCAAGGAGGTTTTAAGCTAAGAAGTAGTGTGATCAGGTCAGATTTGCTTTCACAGAGAGCTCTGGGCTGCACTATAAAAGATAAGCTATGGGTTAGGGCTTGGGAGACTGACTTGTTTCACTTTGTTTATTTATTTATTTATAGAGACAGGCTCACTTTGTCACCCTCAATAGAGTGTCATGGCATTATAGCTCACAGTAACCTGAAACTCTTGGGTTCAAATGAGTCTCTTGCCCCAGCCTCCCTAGTAGCTAGGACTATAGGTGCCCACCACAACACCTGGCCGTTTTTTTTTTTTTTTTTAGAGACAGAGTCTCACTTTATTGCTCTCCATAGAGTGCTGTGGTGTCACAACTCACAGCAACCATCAACTCCTGGGCTTAGGTAATTCTCTTGCCTCAGCCTCCCGAGTAGCTGGGATTACAAGCGCCCACTACAACACCTGGCCATTTTTTAGAGATGAGGTCTTGCTCTGGCTCAGGCTAGTCTTGAACCTGTGAGCTCAGGCAATCCACCTGTAGTGAGCTATGATGGCGCTGCTGTGCAGCAGTCTGGGTGACAGAGCAGGACCTTATCTCTATTAAAACACACACAAAGATGGTAAGGGAGCTCCCAGAGTGCTAGGATTACGAGCCACTGCACCTGGCCTAGACTGACTTGTTTTGGCATCCAGTATTTGAATTCCTTCCCATGTGGAAGGTATCCTATGACATACAGAGGCAGGTTCTGCTTTCCACCAGGAAATCAAAGAGGAGAGGCAGAATTTCCTCTCCCAGGTGTTGGGTGATGATTGGAGGATGATTCCAGTGTTTCTAACCAGGCCTTCAAATCCAGAACAAGTGATCAACACTAGACATGGGGCAGTAGAATTCGCGTGGAGGCAGTAGAGGGGAGGTAGTCAAAGCCAGGGTCTTCCTGGGGGAGGAGAATTCAGCATGTACCCCAGAAACTGTCCATTTCCTTGTCTATTTAGTTACCCAGTATTGGCTTTGTTGTTTGCAGCCAAGTATCTTTTTTTGTTTTTTTTTGAAACAGAGTCTCACTATGTCACCCTTGGTAGAATGCCATGGCGTCACAGCTCACCAGCAACCTCAAACTCTTGGCTCAGCCTCCTGAGTAGCAGGGACTATAGGTTCTCACCACAATGCCCAGATATTTTTTGGTTGCAGTTGTCATCGTTATTTATTTATTTATTTTTGAGACAGAGTCTTACTGTGTCACCTTCGGTACAGTGCTGTTGCGTCACAGCTCACAGCAACCTCAAACTCTTGGTCTTAAGTGATTCTCTTGTCTCAGCCTCCCAAGTAGCTGGGACTACAGGTGCCTGCCACAACGCCCAGCTATTTTTTGCTTGCAGTTGTCATTGTTGCTTAGCAGGCTTAGGCCAGGCTCGAACCCACCAGCTTCAGTGTCTGTGGCCAGCACCCTACTCCCTGAGCTACAGGAGCTGAGCCTATCATCGTTATTTAGCAGATCCGGGCTAGGCTCGAACCCGCCAGCATTGGTGTATGTGGCTGGTGTCCTACTCACTGAGCTGCAGGCACCAAGCCAGTAGCCAAGTATCTTAAGACAGGTAGGACATGGCAGAGCAACGTGGTTCATGCCTATAATCCTAGCACTGTGGGACACCAAAGCAGGTGGATTGCTTGAGCTCAGGAGTTCAAGACCAGCCTGAGCAATAGTGAGACCCCATCTCTACTAAAAATAGAAAAACTAGCCAGGCATTGTGTTAGACATTACATTGGGTAGTAGTCCCAGCAACTTGAGAGGCTGAGGCAAGGGGATTGCTTGAGCCCAAGAGTTTGAGGTTGCTGAGAGCTAAGATGACGCCACAGCACTCAACCCTAGGGCACAGAGTGAGAGTCTGTCTTAAAAATAATAATAATAAAAAAAAGACGACAGATGGGAGACCTTTTAGGAGCACCATTAGAGAGAGGAATGAGGGTGTCCCATGGAACTGGGATGACTAGGACTTGGCAATTGGTAAGGAATGAAGAGAGAAAGGTGATATACATGACTCTCAGGTTTCAGTTTTTTGCTTACAGCCAAAGTGATCTCTCTTTTTTTAAGAGGCAGATTCGTTTTTTTTTTCTTTGAGACAGAGCCCCAAGCTGTCCCACTGGGTAGAGGCTATGGCATCATAGCTCACAGCAACCTCCAACTCCTGGGCTCAGGTGAGTCTCCTGCCTCAGCCTCCCAAGTAGCTGGGACTAGAGGCGCCCACCACAACACCCAGCTATTTTTTGGTTGCAGCGGTCATTGTTGTTTGGCTGTATTCGAACCTGCCACCTTAGGTGTATGTGGCTGGCGCCTTAGCCACTTCAGACACAGGTGCCGAGGCTAGATGCAGATTCTTGTTATGTTGCCTAGGCTCAAACAATCCTGCTGCCTCAGCCTCCTGAGTAGCTGGGACTACAGGTGTGCATCACTGTACTTAGCTTCCAAAGTGATCTCTCTCTCTCTCTCTTTTTTTTTGTAAAGACAAGAGTCTTACTTTATCTCTCTCGGTAGGGTGCCGTGGCATCACACAGCTCACAGCAACCTCCACCTCCTTAGCTTAGGCGATTCTCTTGACTCAGCCTCCCAAGTAGCTGGGACGACAGGCGCCCACCACAATACCTGGCTAGTTTTTTGTTGCAGTTTGGCCAGGGCTGGGTTCAAACCCACCACCCTCGGTATATGGGGCCAGTGCCCTATCCACTGAGCCACAGGCGCCGCCCCAAAGTGATCTCTTTTAATAGAGAAATCTCCCACTGACTATCTGAGATATGCACTTCTAGGATATCATCCTACTAACATCATTGCATTCAAGCATT
>NW_003852656.1:268576-270329 GCF_000181295.1 Otolemur garnettii | reverse complement strand
TGTGTGTGTGTGTATAATTTTTTTTTTTTTGAGACAAAAGCCTCAAGCTGTTGCCCTGGGTTGAGTGCCCTGGCATCACAGCTCACAGCAACCTCCAACTCCCGGGCTCAAGCGATTCTCCTGCCTCTGCCTCCCAAGTAGCTGGGACTACAGGTGCCTGCCACAACGCCTGGCTATTTTTTAGTTGCAGCCATCTTTGTTTTTTTTTGGTTGTTGTTGTTGTTTACAGGGGAAAGCGCGAACGCAGTCCCCTACTACCACAAATTATTATGCAGTCGAGTTTCCCACATTTGGGAAAATTGCAGGGGTCAGCACATCCGGAGTGCAATGGATACACTCGCCCTGGGAAAACCACCTTCGTGATCATAGTATCTCCCCTCCAGGTAAGTATGGTTGCAGCCATCTTTGATGTTTGGTGGGCCCAGGCTGGATTCAAACCCGCCAGCTCAGGTGTATGTGACTGGCACCTTAATCACTTTAGCCACAGGCGCCGAGCCTATTTTTTTTTTTTTTTTTTGAGACAGAGCCTCAAGCTGTCCCCCTGGGTAGAGTGCTGTGGCATCGCAGCTCACAACAACCTCCAACTCCTGGGCTCAAGCGAGTCTCCTGTCTCAGCTTACCAAGTAGCTAGGACCACAGGTGCCCGCCACAACACCTGGCTATTTTTTGGTTGCAGCCATCATTGTTTGGCCGGCCCGGGCTGGATTCAAATCCGCCACCTTAGGTGTATGTGGCTGGCGTCTTAGCCACTTGAGCCACAGGCGCTGAGCCCCTGTTTTTAAAACAATTAACCTGACCCTGTCACTCTCCTGCTCCAGACTCTCCAGTGGCTTCCTGTGGTGGACAACCAGTGATCTATGCTTCCTGGTATTAGCATCCTTACCCTCCCCTTGAATGTGGGCTAGACTAATTCTGATGACAGTGATACCACAGTTTCAGGTTCTTGGTCTCAGAGATTCGAAGAATGAATCCACAGACCACAGGATCAGTGGTAAGTCAGAATTTATTCACGGAAACAGAAGTTACAACTACAAAAAACCAACAGAGAGAACCCAGGAGGGGAACAAGCTCTCCTGCTCCCTCTTCCAGATCTGTCTTCAGGCTCTCTGCTCAGGGGGTTATATAATGGCAGGAGTTAGTTTTGCTGTAACTCAGTGTTGATTTTTTAGGGCCTGGGTCCTTGTCAGTTACAGTCAGCTGTCTTCAGAATTCTCATCAGGCCTTCGAAACTGACATGAAATTCACCAGCCAGAAGAGCTGGGTAGAGGAGACTGCAAGCCCCACCCCCCAATCCATGAAATTGACCAACCAAAAGTGCAAGGGAGGAGATGGCCCTTCCAGCAAACTTGTTCCTCCATAGCAGCAGCATCAACACCTGCAGGGCTAAGGGGGCAGGTTGTGGTGCCACCTTGTCCTGCATCAAGAGGAATGAGGCCAAAGTGATGTAATCCCACTTCTAAGATTAGGTGACTAAAAGACTATGGCTATCTTTGTAGGTACTCTCTCTCCCTCCCTCACTGGCTCAGTCTAAGGGAAGCCAGCTGCCACTAGTGAGATGGGGGAGACCTATGAGACAGGGGAACTGATGTCTCCAGCCAGCAGCCAAGAGGGACCTGAGACCTGACAACAACCTTATAAGTGAGCTTGAAAGTGGATTCTCGGCTTGGCGCCTATAGCTCAACCGGCTAAGGCGCCAGCCACGTACACCTAAGGTGGCGGGTTCGAATCCCCAGCCTGGACCCGCCAAACAACA
>NW_003852656.1:257640-268471 GCF_000181295.1 Otolemur garnettii | reverse complement strand
TGGAGGTTGCTGTGAGCTGTAATGCCACGGCACTCTGCCCAGGGGGACAGCTTGAGGCTCTGTCTCAAAAAAAAAAAAAAAAAAAGAAAGTGGATTCTCTACTACTCAAGATAACTGCAGCCCCAACTGACCTTCTGATACAGCTTTGGGAAAGACTCTGATCCAGTGGCATCCACAGAAACCATGACATAACCATTTGTATCTTTTTTGTCTTAGAGACCAGGTCTTGGTCTGTTGCCCAGCAGGCTGGAGTACAGTGGCACAACCATAGCTCACTGTAGCCTCATATGCCTGGGCTCAACTGATCCTCCCATCTCACCCTCCCCAGTAGCTAGGACTACAGGTGTGTGCCACCACACCCAGATAACTTAAAAAATAATTTTTTTTTAAGACAGACTCTCACTTTGTTGCACTTGGTAGAGTGCCATGGCATCATAGCTCATAGCAACCTCAAACTTTTGGGCTCAAGCAATTCTCTTGCCTCAGCCTCCCAAGTAGCTGGGACTATAGGTGCTCACCAGAGTGCCTGGCTATTTTTAGAGATGGGGTCTTGCTCTGGCTCAGGCTGGTCTCCCACCTGTGAGCTCAAGCAATCCACTTGCCTTGGCCTCCCAGAGTGCTAGGATTACAGGTATGAGCCACCATGGCTGGCCCATTTTAAAAATTTTTTATAGAGACCAAGTCTTACTATGTTTCCCAGGCTGGTCTTGAACTCTGAACTCAAGTGGTCCTCCAGCCTTACCTTTCCAAAGTGTTAGGATTATAAGCATAGGCCAATGTCCCAGTCCAGTGTTTGACTTTTTAAGCTGCTAAACTTGAGTAACTATTTGTTATGCAGCAAAAAATAATTAATCACTTCCCATTACACTTAAAAAATAAACCCACACTCCTTCTCATGGCCTGCAAAGGCCCCTCCTTCCCTCTTAAACATCATTTCATGCCCTTTCCCTCTTCCTCAGTACACACCAGCAGCCATACACTGACCTTGTTCTGTATCCATCTGGAGCTGCGCTAGCCAATGCAGTAGCCACTAGCCACGTGTGACAATTTAAATTAATTAGATACAATCAAAATTCAGTTCCTCAGTTACGCTGGCCATATTTCAAGTACTCAACAGCAACATGTAGCTAGTGGCTACTGTATTGGACAACACAAGAGAACTCTTCCACCAACACAAGAGAAGTCTTCCACCATCACAGAAGAGGATGTGGATGGCACCGGAATAGAGGAAGGAATGGCTTCTACTTGTATAAAGATGCCATTGTGTTAGCCTGAGTGACTGGAGGGACAATGGAGCCAACAGCCAAAGTGTGAAGGATGGAGGCCTGGGTACTTTCTGATGCCCCAAACTTCTCTTTGAACATGCAGTTTTATAACCTCTTAGAATCTATGCCCCAAGTCTTTGCTAAAGAGGAATGAGGTTTATGTTTGTGTGTGTCTCTGTAGCTGAACTTGATGGTTCTCATCCCATTTGCCCACAGCCCAGCTGTAGAAAGAAGCCAGGGAAAGGAGAAGGTGCCCTTTCACTCTTGTCTAGTTGACAGAAGACACCCAGATGTGTGAGGAGAACTGAGGTAGGTGTGCAGAAATTGCTGAGAAGAGTAGGAAAGTTTCTTCGTAACCTTCTATGGATGAGCTCCACCTACATGCCATCTCTGCCTTTTCACAGACATTCCCATTTAAAAACCTCAACAAGTGAACCAGACAGTGTAAGGGAGAGGGGTGGCAATTAATAGCCATCACCACACTGGGGGTTGAGGCTGAGATTGGAAGGTTCCCTGACTCAAGTCCAGTGCTTCTCTACCCTGCTCCTAAGTTCATTTTTTCTGTCCTTTAAGCTACTACTGTCTTACACAGCTGATCATGAGGGATTTATTTTGTTTTAGGAATTTCCTGGTATTAATGTGTGAACGCTTGCATCAATTAGGACTTTGGGTTATAACTAAAATTGGCTTGGGCAAACAAGGGAATTTATTAGTGCAAGTAACTGAAAAGTATTGGTGGTGGTTCTGACTTCAAGTATCTCTGGATCCTGGATCTCAAATGGTATCATTCAAAATCTCTCTCATACACTGGCTTGCTTTCAAACTGTGTTATCTTTGTTATTAGGCAGATTCTCCCTCTGAGATGTTGAAGATGAAGCAGCTCCAGGCTCATTTGTTAGGAATGTGGCAACATTTGTGGAAAGAGAAAGCTTTAGACACAGTGGGTCACACCTATAATCCCAACAATTTGGAAAATTGAGGTGGGAGGATCCCTTGAGGCCAGAACTTCAAAACCAGGCTGGGCCAGCCTGAGTAAGAGTGAGACTCCATCTCTTTAAAAAAAAAAAAAATGGCTGGGTGTTGTGGCAGCTACTTGGGAGGCCGAGGCAAGAGGATCATTTGAGCCCAAGAGTTTGAGGTTGCTGTGATCTATGATGCCAAGGCACTCTACCAGGGGCAAGAAAGTGAGATTCTGTCTCAAAAAAAAAAAAAAAAAGACCAGCCTGGGCAACATATATTTAAGACCCTGTCTCTACAAAAAATAGTTAAACACCTGTCTCTAAAAGAGAGAAAGCCTCTAGCTTGATATGCCAGGAAAAATCCCAGGGCTGCCTCTCATTGGTTTGATTTGGGTCATGTTCATTTTGCACCAATCACTGAGGACAGAGAGAGATGATGTTCTGATAGGCCAGGTCTGGACCATATGCCCACTCCTTCCGCAGCCAAGGGATAGGGTACGCTTTATTTTGTGAATATTGGTGGATGGAGGGGATAGGTGATTCCCCAAAGAAAACACTGAAAGCCCCTATTAGAAGAAGGGAGAATGAATCCTAAACAGGGGAAATGATAGCCATCCATCACAGCCTCTCAAATTATATTCTACAGCAATATAAAAATTCAATTCCTTGAATTTTCTGGAAGTAAAAGAAAGGCAGTAGGAATTGAGAGAAGTGGACAAATTTGAGAAATATTTGGGCAGTGGAATGAACAGAATTGGATGGCTAATTAGGCTGGAAGCCATGAGGAAGAGAGTGTTCTTAGCTGCAAGCAACAGAAGATGACTCTAGCTACATAAGCAAAAGGTAATATATGTACGAGAATCCTCTCAGGGGTTCAGAGCATCAACTAGAAGAAATAGGCTTAAAGATGGGCAGGAATTAAGGGGCACAGAAGGATGAGGAAGCAGGAAGTATGGTGATATCCCTTAAGCATATGCTGTGGTTGTCCACCTAATATCCATGCCACTCCTCTTCCTTGTCTGCAGAGTCGCTTTCTGTTCTGGTGGCCACTTTACCTTACATACTTCTGACCTAGCTCCAGAGTTAATTGTCTAAGCCCCTTACCCTTGCCAGAGACAGGAATTGTCATGTCAGTTCTGGCCAATGAGCCATGAAGGGAAGTCTGCTTAGGATTTTTTAAGGAGGGTTTCTTTGTTCCTAAGAAGGAGCTAGTTGAAGAGAAGGTGCCTCCCCTTCACTTAAACACAAGTGAGTAAACTTATGTGATTTCTGGGAGCCATGGCAGCCATCCTGTGGCCATGTAGTCCTCCTGAAAGTTTGCATGCTGAGGACAAAAAGAGGAATAATTTGGGTTCTTGATGAAATTGTTTTGTTTTGTTTTGAGACAGAGTCTCACTTTGTCACCCTCAGTAGAGTACTGTGGTATCACAGCTCACAGCAACCTCCAACTCTTAGGTTTAAGCGATTTTCTTCCCTCAGCCTCCCAAGTAGCTGGGACTATAGGTGCCCACCACAACGCTCAGCTATGTTTAGGTACAAGGCCTCTCTCTTGCTCAGACTGGTCTCGAACCTGTGAGCTCAGGGCAATCCACCCACCTTGGCCTCCCAGAGTGCTAGGATTACAGGCATGAGCCACTGCACCCAGCCCATGATGAAATTGTTAAACCACTAAAAGCACTTTCTTGGAGGCCCTCTGCTGACCTCTTGTGACATGAAATAATGAATTTGAATTTTCTTACTATGTAAACTTTGTTTTTGGGAGGGGCACTCTGTTCAGGGCATAGGTGGTGCAATAGCAAACCTCCAACTTTTTTTTTTGCCATAGTTGTGTGGCGTGGTCAGGATTCAGAGTCCTGGGAGAGAACATTCAGTTGGCTGAGTTTACATCCTTCTGGCTATGCTATGGTAGAAAGAGGTTGATCTGGTCCATTAGGCTTCCATAGTGGGAAATGAATTCTGGAAAATACCTGTTCACCACACAACTAGGGAGTGGTGACCCACAAAAAAGAAACTGAGAGACTGAAGGAAGAAGGGGGGGATAAGTATTGAACATCCAAATGTTCAATGGACCTAATGCCTCATCTCACAATCCCTCCACCCTGTGCTTACCACATTCTTCATTTGACATGCCGCATTCAGGCTTCTGTGCAGTTGCATTACTCACTCTGCTTGCAAACCCCTAGGCATTAGGAAGACTTGTTCAAAAGGCCCCATCTATTCAGAAGGGGAGCTGGCTTCTCCCCAGGAGGAAGCAGCCAATACGGGACTGGCCCTAAGGCCAAGGTCTATATGCAGGTGCAATCAATAACTGATAAGAAGAGGCCAGGCAGTGGCTAATCCCTATAATCCTAGCACTCTAAGAAGCCGATGTGGATCCTGAGCTCACAAGTTTGAGGCCAGACTGAGCAAGAGCGAGACCCTGTCTCTACTAAAAAAAAAGAGAAAGAGAGAGAGAGGAAAGAAAAGAAAAGTAAGAAAAACTGGTGAGTACCTGTAGTCCCAGCTACTTTGGAGGCTGAGGCGGGAGGATCACTTGAGCCTAGGAGTTTGAGGCCACTAGGGATAATACAGCAAGACCCTGTCTCTTAAAAAAATAGAATTGACAAATGCTTTCACTTTAATGAGCTTATCTATATATCTCATAGCTTCAGTATCATCATTAAATTAACAGCTGTCATTATCAACATGTTGCCTTTGAAGCCAATGGTTGAAAAGGCACCCCTTCTCTTGCTGTCTTTCTGTTCCACAACCTCCTTCTTTTTTAGCAGAATTAATAAGTTGCTGTACTCTGTTTTCATTTTCCATAAATTTCTTTGTATCACTTTGTACTCCTTTGATTGAAAGTAACAGAATCTACTCAAATTGGTTTTATTGGTTCATATTACTGAGAAGTATTAAGGATACTTTTTTTTTTAGGATCCAGGCTTCCCCAGAGTCATGAGGAATCAATCTATCAATCTATTAGTTATCAAATATTATGTAACAATCATCTTAAAATTTATGGTTTACAACAATAATTAATGATTTCTCAGTTTTTGAGGGTCCGGAATTCAGGAAAAGCTTAGCTGGGTGGTTCTGGCATGAGGTCTCTCATGAGGTTGCAAGCCAGACGTCAGCTCGGAATGCAGTAATCACCTCTGAGGTGGCTCATTCACCTGGCTGCCAAATTGGTGCAGGTTGTCCCAGGAGGCTTTACTTTCTCCCCACAGGGCCTTTTTGCAGGACTGTTAGTTAGTAATCCAAGAGACCAACTCAGACACCTCAGGGCCTTTTATGGCCTGTAGAAAGACAAATGCCCTCACTTCTGCCATATTCTATTAGACGCACAAAACAGCTTTGACTCAGTGTGGAAGAGTCTACACAGGACATGAACACCAGCAGTGAGGATCAATGGAGACCATCCTGGAGGCTGCCTACCATGGCATCCTTCTGTCCTTCTTTCCATTTGCTCTGCTTTTCCTGTGTGTTGCCTTCATTCTCAGACAGGCCTTCCTCAAACAGTGACAAAGGACGGCACCTATGGCTCAAGGAGTAGGGCGCTAGCCCCATATGCCGGAGATGGCGGATTCAAACCCAGCCCCAGCCAAAAACTGCAACAACAACAACAAAAAACAAACAGTGACAAAGATAATCATCAACATCTCTGGGCCCACATTCTATGTGCTTAGTGAGTGACCCCAGTGGAAAGAGATTGGCCTATCTTGTGTATAATGCTAATCTCTGAGCCAGTTACTGAGGTCTAGTGGTGCCATGCTCTGATTGGTCAGAGCAATGCCATACCTCCAGCCCTAGAACTGAGGATACCTCAGGTAGCACTGGAGGCCCATGAAAAAAGTGAGGAAGGGGTGGTTCCTAAAATAAAAATCAAGGTCTCATTACTGAACCAGGACAAGTGCTCAGGAGGAAAAACAGCACATGTCTACTTCATCTTCCTCTTTTGTGCTCCAACTATGCACTTTAGTGCCCCTTGATTTAGCATTTTTGTTTTCTTGCCTTGACAGAATTCTAAGATGGCCCCCACATACCCTTCTCACAACTATTCAGTCAAAAACTAGTCTAGATGCTTCTGAAAGAATTTTGCAAATGTAATTAAGGTCCCAAATCATAAAGATAGGAAGATTATCCTTGGTGGGCCTGACTTAATCAGATAAGCCCTTAAAAGGAGAGGGTTCTTTCTCGCAAAGGTAATTCAAAGAGTGACAGAGTCAACACAGGGGAGATCATTTGTTGCTGGCTTTGAAGATGGAAGGGATCCTTTAGAATGCTGGCATCCTCTAGAAGCTGAGGGTGGCTGCTGACTGATAGCTTAAAAGTCTACATTACCAAGGAACTGAATTCTGCAAACAACCTGAATGAGGTTGGAAGGGAATCATTCCCCAGAGCTTTCAGAGATTTAGCCTGGAATCTCAGCTTTGATCTCAGCTTTGGAATATCCTGAGGAGGAGATCCAGTCACACAGTACCGGATTTTGGACCTACAGATTTGTGAACTGAGAAACAGGTGTTGTTGGCTGGGGGTCTGTAGCTCAGCAGCTAGGGCACTAGCTACATACACTGGAGTCGGCAGGTTCAAATCCAGCCTGGGCCTGCCAAACTACAATGATAAGTACAACCAAAAAAGTAGCCAGGCATGGGCAGTGCCTGTGGCTCAGTGAGTAGGGCGCCGACCCCATATACCTAGGGTGGTGGGGTCAAACCCAGCGCCAGCCAAACTGCAACAAAAAAATAGCCAGGCATCATGGTGGATGCCTGTAGTCCCAGCTACTTGGGAGACTGAGGCAAGAGAATCACCTAAGCCCAGGAGTTGAAGGTTGCTGTGAGCTGTGACACCACGGCATTCTACCGAGGGTGATAAAGTGAGACTCTGTCTCTAAAAAAAAAAAAAAAGTAGACGGGCATTGTGGCGCACTCCTCTCGTCCTAGCTACTTGGGAGGCTGAGGCAAGAGAATCGCTTAAGCCCAAGACTTTGAGGTTGCTGTGAGCCGTGATGCCACAGCACTCTACCAAGGGTGACGTAGTAAGACTGTGTCTAAAAAAAAAAAAATGAAACAGGGGTTCTTTTAAGCTAGTAAGTTTATGCAATCCCTTATGCTAGGGAGCTTCTCTTTGATCTCCTTAGCCCCTGCATCCCCAGATAAGGACCTGGAACATAATAATGTCCCTTCTCCTCTTCCAGTCCCACTGTCCAGGCAAGAGAGGGAAGCCCAGCTCTCTACCATTCTACCACCATCCACCAACTCCCAGCTCCCTGGCCCTCAGGCCTACAAAAGAAGCACAGGTCTGTTTGGGTTTCTACATACAGCCTATGCCCCATCAGGCCAAGGGGGGAAGCTTGACCAATCTCTACTTCCCAGGCCTCAGAGACCTTTGATCAGCCCTATCGATCTGGACTCCTGTACAGGGAGTCAGACTAATGGATGGACACCATGAGGGCTTTGCTGCTCCTGGGGTCCCTGCTGGTAAACCTGGAGCCAACACTTTCAGTGAGTGCTGTGGGAACCAGGATTGTGCCCGGAGGGTCTTGGGAATCCCTAACACAGTGTGGCCACTGCCTGTGACCTGAGTCCATGTGACTAGGAGGCCTATGTGGAAAGGTGAGGCCAGCCCTGAAGGGCCAGGCAGAGGAGACAGACAACCAGAATGGGTGGAGAGGAGGGCAGAGCCCATGTTTTGGAGGGACAGGTAGCCTTTAGGAGATGATGTAAGGTGAAGGGAGGGGTCTGGGTCTTGGGAAAAAATCTCTGCATTTCTAGGTTGTGAGAGGAAACTGGGGACTAGTATGGGATCTGGGACAAGCAATGACTTTCTGGGCAAATTCCCCGTCTTCTTGCTCACATAGCCTCCACCTTGGAAAGCCCCCAAGGAGGATAAGCACAAGGTGAATGAGCACACAGTGGGTAAGTAGCTTGGTTCCTCCTTCTAAGATACCTGTGGATACCTGAATATGGTAAGGAACGTGCAGTCTTGGGGGCAGCCTTGGGCCCTTGGATCATGGGAGGGATATTGGGCACTGTTCATATTCATCTCCAGAGTTGTCCTGGCTGGTTTTCAGACCTGAGTGCCCACTATGTGTCAGGTCTTATGCCCATGTGTGCCCGGGACCCAGAGTGATAGTAAGCTGTTTGCTCCTTGAGGGCAGGGCTCAGGCTGTGTCTGAGTGCCCAAGAGCCTGACTTGGAGTGGGTGCTTGAGGTGTGTGCTGCTGGCTCCTGCCTTGGTCTCCCAAGATTCTCCTCCTCTTTTCCTTTCCTTAATACATCTCATGGGCATCAGACATGCCAAGCAGAGGCCAGGGCCCTGGATGCACAGCGAAGGGGTCCAAATGCCTCTGAATCCTGGCTTTATCACCTAGGAGCTAGGTGGCTCTGGGTGAATGATTTGACCTCTTGAAGCTTCAATTTCCCCATCTTTAAAACCAGGCTGGTAATAGTAAGCCTCTTAGGATTGGTGAGAAGGAAAAATGAGTTGTTAATCCATGTGAGGCACTCAGCCCAGAGCAGTGTTTCTCAACCTTCCTAATGCCTCTTAATAACATGACTTTTTTTTTTAAGAGACAGAATCTCACTTTGTCGTCCTCGGTAGAGTGCTGTGGCATCACAGCTCACAGCAACCTCCAGCTCCTGGGTTTAGGTGATTCTCTTGCCTCAGCCTCCCGAGTAGCTGGAACTCTAGGAGCCTACCACAATGCCCAGCAATTTTTTTGTTACAGTTTGGCTGGGGCCGGGTTTGAACCCACCACACTCGGTGTATGGGGCCAACGACCTACTCACTGAGCCATAGGCACTGCCCAATGCCAAGACTCTTTAATACAGTTCCTCATGTTGTGGTGACCCCCAACCATAAAATTATTTTTGTTGCTACTTCATAACTGTAATTCTGCTACTGTTACGAATTATAATGTAAATATCTGATATGCACGATGTATTTTTATTGTTACAAAGGGATCACAACCCATAGGTTGAGAACTGCTGACCCAGAGCTTGGTGCATGGTAAATGCTTTAAAATGCTTTAGGCCTGATGTGGTGGCTTACGCCTGTAGTCCTAGCATTCTGCGAGTCAAGGCAGGTGGATTGCTTGAGTTCAGGAGTTTGAGACCAGCTTGAGCAAGAGTGAGACCCCCATCTTTACTAAAAATAGAAAAAAAATTGCTGGGTGTTGTGGTAGGTGCCTGTAGTCCCAGTTACTTGGGAGACTGAGGTAGGAGGATCGCTTGAGCCCAAGAGTTTGAAGTTGCTGTGAGCTATGATGACACCAGAACACTCTACCCAGGGTGACAAAGGAACTCTGTCTAAAAATAAATAAATAGAGCAGTGCATGTGGCTCAAAGGAGTAGGGCACTGGCCCCATATGCTAGAGGTAGTGGGTTCAAACCTAGCCCCAGCCAAACACTGCAAAAATAAATAAATAAATATGGCCTGGGGAGGTGGCTCATGCCTATAATCCTAGCACTCTGAGAGGCCGAGGTGGGCGGATTGCTTGAGCTCACAAGTTTGAGACCAATCTGAGCAAGAGTGAGACCTCATCTCTAAAAAATTAGCTAGGTGTTATGGCGGGTTCCTATAGTCCCAGCTATTCAGGAGGCTGAGGCAAAGGATCTCTTAAGCCCAAGATTTTGAGGTTGCTGTGTGCTATGATGCCACAGCACTCTATCAAGGGCATTAAAGTGAGACGCTGTCTCAAAAAATAAATAAATAATAAATAAACAAACCAATGAACAAATGAAATGCTTTAAACCTATTAGCTTTTATTATTTTAGATGAAGGGTGCCTGCCATTTCCCTCGTTTAGCCCTGCCATAGCTCCCCATTGCCTTTGTCCTTCCAAGCACTAAATATTTGTTCCTAAAGCATGCAGTGTACCAGAGCCTATGAAGTAGATGGACCCTGCTCTGGTGGGCCTGGCCTGGTGGGATCAAGCCCCTTGACATGACATTGAGGGCTAGCACAATCCACCTCTGGACTCCCTCAGCCTCCTCCCCTCGCCCCATACTCAGTTTCATGCCTGACCCAATCTTGGGACCCTAATCACCTACCTAAGATCCCCCTCCTCTCAGTGCACCCCGTTTGCATCTCAAAGGTCCATCCCAGATCCCTCTTGGGAGGCTGAAGCAAGAGGATCTCCCTTTACTATTCTGGCCCTGGTTTGACCCTCAGCAACTGTCACTGTGCTTTGAACAACAAATTAGCTCCAAATTATTGAGCACATACCATGTGCCAGACACTGTGCTAAAGTGTTTCACAGGCCTTACATCTCATTAAGTTTCATGATATTCCTTTGAGGTAGATACAAGCAATTCTCATTATTTGCAGTAGTTGTGTTCTATAAAGTCCCTGTAGGCTGGCACGGTGGCTCACACCCATAATCCCAGCACTCTGGGAGACTGAGGTGGGTAGATTGCTTGAGCTAAGGAGTTTGAGACCAGCCTGAGCAAGAGTGAGACCCCAGCTCTAAAAATAGCCAGCATTGTGGCAGGCACCTGTAGTCCCAGCTACTCAGGAGGCTGAGGCAAGAGGATCTCTTGAGCCCAAGAATTTGAGGTTGCTGTGAGCTATGAAGATGCCCCAACACTCTACCCAAGGCCTCAGAGTGAGACTCTGTCTCAAAAAA
>NW_003852656.1:245628-257285 GCF_000181295.1 Otolemur garnettii | reverse complement strand
GGCGCCGAGCCTATAACCTTGTTTTATGTGTGATTCTGCCTAACCACATCTTATTTAATATATATGTTTTTGGTTCATTTACACTGAACTTATGGCCAACATTACTATAACTCCGGCCTGAATAAAGTTTGTGTAATACACATTTTCTCTATAAGGTATCATCACAGCCTTAGACGCACTAGACAGCTCTTCAGCAATAGGTTCAGGGGCCATTTCCAACATCAAGAAAAATGTTGCACTACAGTGTGAAAAGGACTTTTGTTCACAATATGCAAGCTCATACAAGCAGTAAGCAGAATGTCACCTAGTTGGACTTTTGCTGGGAGTGTGTAGATTTTTCACTGTTCTGTGAATCCCCACAAATGACCATGAAAGCATAGTGAGTATTAATTTGAGGTTTACAAACAGATTTTGTCAAGTAGGTAGACTCTCAAATGTAGAACTGGGAAATAGTGGAGATTAACTATACTATTATTATTGTCATTTTATGGATGAGGAAGCCAAGGGTCAGCGTGGTTAGGTGACTTCAATGTGCAACAAGTATTTAGTAATAACTTTGCAGCAAGCACTCTTCCAGATCTTGAGGTCACAGAATTGCCCAAGGTCACCCACCGAGCAGGGGGTGGAGTCAGGAGCCTATTCCTGCTGTCTCCCTCCAAAACCCAGCTTCTTAAGTGAATGCACAACGATCTCTTGGAGGGTCTGTCCTTTCTCCAACCAGACCCTGATGGGTGGTACTAGGGAAGTTGGGCACAGAGAAGTCCTCAGGGAATGTGTTATCCCTGCAGTTCTCACTGTCACCGGGGAGCCCTGCCACTTCCCCTTCCAGTACCACCGACGGCTATACCATAAATGCATCCACAAGGGCCAGCCAGGCCCCCAGCCCTGGTAAGACTACCTAGTAGGAATTGGGGCATGGGCCTGGGAGAGATGGATTCTACCCATCCTTCTGTCCAAGGAACTCTGCTTAGAGAGGGGAAGCTCCAAAGGGTCAGGTCCCTGGACAGAGCAGGGAATCCTCATCTCTTTCTATAGGTGTGCTACCACTCCCAACTTTGATCAGGACCAGCGATGGACATACTGCCTAGAGTCCAAGAAAGTGAAAGGTGCTTCACACAACCTCTGGGGTGGCACAGGGCCCTCTCTTCCCTCCTAGTTACTCACCTGGCTATCATAAGACCACACACACCAGGGGTCCCTCCCACCACAATACCCTTGAAGTCCAGAGGGAAGTTCTGGGAGGGGGTAGTCCCATTTTGCATGTGGGCAAACTAAGGCTTGGAAACATGCAATACTCACCAAGTAGGATCAGGGAGGGACTTGGCCTCCATCTGTCTGATTCAGGCTCCCTACTCCTCTTCCCACTGTGTCGATCTTAGACCACTGCAGCAAACACAGCCCCTGCCAGAAAGGAGGGATGTGTGTGAACACACTGACTGGCCCTCACTGCTTCTGTCCAGAACATCTCACTGGGAAGCACTGCCAGAAAGGTAAGGAGATACCAAAGGGGCACTGGGGACAGGGGCCACCCTGAGCCTATGGAAGAGGTCCCTAGGTCCCCAGAGACTTGGCACAGTCCAGGGCTACTCTGAGACCGTTGCTTACCTTTGCCCCCAGAGAAGTGCTTCGAGCCTCAGCTTCTCCGGTTCTTCCGTGAGAATGAGACATGGTACAGATCGCAGCTGGGAGGTGTGGCCAAATGCCAGTGCAAGGGGCCTGACAACCGCTGCCAGCAGTTGGCCAGTCAGGGTGAGCAGATCCGCTGGTAACTGGCCGGGGAGGAGGGATGGAGGTCAGGAGGAGACGCTGGAGGAAGCCCAGGTTGTGCGTGGGTGGAAGGGAGCGCTCTGTGGAGCCCTGGGGCAGCTCAGTGTGCTCCTTCCCCCAGCTTGCCTCACCAACCCATGCCTCAACGGTGGTCGCTGCCTGGAGGCGGAGGGCCACCACCTGTGCCATTGCCCCATGGGCTACACGGGACCCTTCTGCGACATAGGTGAGTGAGGGTCCCACGGGAAGCAAAGGTCCAGTCCCCACGTGGGAAGAGTTTTCGGAGAGGGAGGAGGGAAAGGGGGAAAGTGGCTGCCCGATCCAGAGGCGAGACAGTATACCCACCCTCCCCACACTCCCCACCTCCTCGAGTGCGGAGGGCTTGCTATCTCCCTAGACACTGAGGCGAGCTGCTACGAGGGCCACGGGCTCAGCTACCGCGGCATGGCTAAGACCACACTCTCAGGTGCACAATGTCAGCCGTGGACCTCTGAGGCCACCTACAGGAATGTGACTGCTGAACAAGCGCTGAAGTGGGGACTGGGCGGCCACGCCTATTGCCGGTGCGCTGGATGGGACCCGGCCTAGCATTCTCCTCCCCTGGCAGCCCTCTCGGGCTCCTGTCGCTTAACAGGACCACCTGCTGTGGTTACAGGAACCCGGACAATGACACCCGCCCATGGTGCTTCGTGTTGAGCGGCCACCGGCTGAGCTGGGAGTATTGCGACCTGGCACCGTGCCAGCCCCCAGCCAGGACAGCGCCTCCAATCCGGGTCCCCCCGGGGCGTCAGGACCTGCCCTTGCCCCCGCATCCGTCATTGCAGAAGCCTCAGTCCACGACCCAGACCCGGCCTCAGTCCCCGACCCCAGGTAGTTAGGAAGCGGAGGAAGTCTGAGCGGAAAGTTGCTCAGGCCAACTAGATTCCAGCCACCTGGAGGTGAATACCCAGGTTCTCAGCCTAGGTTCCTCCCACAGGTTTGCTCGCGAAGCCGGAGCAGCAGTCTTCCCTGCCCGGGACCCGCCTGCTCGGCTGCGGACAGCGGCTCCGCAAGCGGCTGTCCTCGGTGAGACGCGTCGTTGGCGGACTGGTGGCGCTTCCCGGGACGCACCCTTATATCGCAGCACTGTATTGGGGCCACAGTTTCTGCGCCGGTAGCCTCATCGCCCCCTGCTGGGTGCTGACAGCAGCGCACTGCCTGCAGGACCGGCGAGTACCCGCCCGCCCATCGCCCCTCCCAGCACCCTGGCTCCTCCACCCTCCCAGTTCAGCTTCCAAGACACCGTGCCACACCCGATCCCGTTTCCTACCTATTCAGCCCCATCCCTCTCTCTCCGCCCCGCCCTAGTTCCCCGGGAGAAAGAGGTTCGGGCCCCGCCCTAGTTCCCCGGGAGGAAGAGGTTCGGGAGCAGAGGGCTCCCCTAAACACTTGTGGAGGGCTTCAAGCATGCTACCTCCCCCGCACCCCGCCTGCAGGCCGGCGCCAGAGGAGCTGACGGTGGTTCTTGGCCAGGACCGCCATAACCAGAGTTGTGAGCAGTGCCAGACGCTGGCTGTGCGCTCCTACAGCCTGCATGAGGCCTTCTCACCCATCAGCTACCAGCATGACCTTGGTGCGTGAAGGAGCCCCCGTGGGGAAGGGAAGATAGGGTGGGAAGTGCTTGGGGCCTAGTGTCCCTGCTTTACGCTCTTCTCTGCCTGGGTTAGCTCTTCTGCGCCTACAGGAGAGCGCGGACGGCAACTGCGCGCTCCTGTCGCCTTACGTTCAGCCGGTATGTTTGCCGAGCAGTGCCGCTAGACGAGCCGAACCCAAGGCCGCACTCTGCGAAGTGGCCGGGTGGGGCCACCAGTTTGAAGGTAGACACAACAAGCTTGGGCGGGGAAAAACCTTTACCTAAAGGGATAGGCCACAGAATCCCACAACTTTTGTATCATTCAAGGTGCCTATAGGAGAGGTGGCGCCTCTCCTGATGGTTTGTGAGAATATGTAAGGCCCTTGTCCTGCAGTCTGTTCCTCCCAGGGTCTGAGATTCACTGTTGGGGCCCCCAAATCTCTGGGGGTGCAGGGAGAATCTCACTTTCCCTTGGCTCCCTGTGGGTGCTTGGCTGCAAGAGCCAGCTAGGATGCTGGCCCGGTATTCAGCAGCCCGCAGGCTCGTTGGATAGCCAGGTTCTGAGACACTAGGTGGGAGGTGGGAGTGGGGTTCCTGCTTCCGCTCCGCCCACTCAAACACAGCTCTTCTCTGGACTTCAGTCTCCCAGCCTGTGAAATGGAGTTAACAGCAACTCCCTCTTTCTCTGGCTTGCCGTGAGAGAGGAAGGAGGCGACTAGGTTTAGGAGCGCCTATCACAGCCTCATCTGTCCATTGTCTGGGCGACGAGCGTTGCTGGGAGGTGTGAGGAAGATGCTTTGTTTCGCAGGGGCGGAGGAATATTCCAGCTTCTTGCAGGAGGCGCAGGTGCCCTTCATCTCCCTGGAACGCTGCTCCGCCCCAGACGTTCATGGAGACTCCATCCTCCCTGGCATGCTCTGCGCTGGCTTCCTCGAGGGCGGCACTGATGCATGCCAGGTGAGCCTTTAGGTTCGGATATTATCTTCCCTTAACCTTATCAGGTACACACCCCAGGCTAAGGGCGCTGAACTGCGTGTTTCCAACCCAGGGTGACTCTGGAGGCCCACTGGTGTGTGAGGACGAGGCCGCTGAGCACCGGCTCACTCTTCGAGGCATCATCAGCTGGGGCTCAGGCTGTGGTGACCGCAATAAGCCAGGTGTCTACACCGATGTGACAAATTACCTGGCTTGGATCCAGGAGCACACTGCTTCGTGATTGTCCAGGGACTTGTCTTTTCCCCCTTCATGATTCCATAATGGGTCAGTGACCAGGTTGATCATGGACAGCAAAGATTGTGTTCCATTCTGTCTCCCCAACCCCCAACATCACCATCTCTGCACCAAGCATGGTGCAAAAACCCAATAAATGCTTTGAAAATACTGAGAGACTGCACTCTAGCCTGGGCAACAAAGTAAGACCCTGTCAAAAACAAGACAAAACAAACAACAACAACAAAAAGTCCTGAGAGATGGGTCCTTTTGGGAACTGTCAAGACAGAACTGGTACAACGGCTTCTCCACAGCCCTCAGAGAACAAAATTGATGAGATCTCAATGTGTAAGATTGAGATTGTCTAGCCAATGTTTACTGAGGCTCACTGTAGGATGCACTGTGCAAGGTGACTCTGCATATTTTCTTTATTTCTTTCTTCTTCTTCTTCTTCTTTTTTTTGAGACAGAGCCTCAAGCTGTTGCCCTGGGTAGAGTGCTGTGGCATCACAGCTCACAGCAACCTCCAATGCCTGGGCTCAGGCGATTCTCCTGCCTCAACCTCCCAAGTAGCTGGGACCACAGGCCCCCACCACAACACCTGGCTATTTTTTGGTTGCAGCCATCATTCCTGTTTGGTGGCTGGGCTGGATTTGAACCCACCAGCTCAGGTGTATGTGGCTGGCGCCTTAGCCACTTGAGCCACAGGCGCTGAGCCTGTGTATTATTTTTCTTTTCTTTTCTTTTTTTTTGAGACAGAGCCTCAAGCTGTCCCGGAGTAGAGTGCCTTGGCATCACAACTCACAGTGACCTCCAACTCTTGGCCTTAAGCTATTCTCTTGCCTCAGGCTCCCAAGTAGCTGGGACTACAGGTGCCTGCCACAACACCCAGCTATTTTTTGGTCATTGTTGTTTGGCTGGCCCGGGCTTGATTTGAACCTGCCAACTCTGATGTATGTAGCTATAGCACCTTAGCCACTTGAGTTACAGGTGCGGAGCCAGTTCTCAGTCTAGACTGTACATGAGATCATCTGGAAAGCTTTTGAGCCTATCTATGCCCCAGATCCATCTCAAGCCAATTAAATCAATTATCTCTAGGGATGGGGCATGGATAGTGGTTATATTCTTTTTTTGAGACAGAGCCTCAAGCTGTCCCCCTGGGTAGAGTGCCGTGGCATTACAGCTCACAGCAACCTCCAACTCCTGGGCTCAAGCGAGTCCCCTGCCTCAGCCTCCCAAGTAGCTGGGACCACAGGCGCCCGCCACAGCGCCTGGCCATTTTTTGGTTGCAGCCATCATTGTTGTTTGGCGGGCCCGGGCTGGGGATTCGAACCCGCTACCTTAGGTGTATGTGGCTGGCGCCTTAGCCGCTTGAGCCACAGGCGCCGAGCCAGTGGTTATATTCTTTTAAACTCCTCAGGTAATTCCATGCACAGCCAAGGTTGAGAACCATGATCAGGTGGTGTGGACCCTGAGGGCTGGCGACTTGAACTACCCTCATCCCCACTTAAACTCGCACTAGACCAGTGGGTGTCAAAGTTCCAGGAAACTTGCTAGACATACAAATTCTTGGGCTGCATCTCATACTACTGAAGTAAAAAGTCTAGGGTGGCACCCAGCAATCTGTTTAACAGCCTGAGTTTCAGCAGGTTCTAAAGCTGACGTTTGAGAACCACATTGGTGGGTTGAATGGTTCCCTTACGAGCGGAGAGATTCAGCTATCCAAACATGGCATCTTTTTGTTCTTAAACCCATCATTTCAAAGGGCCATTTAATTTGGTTTTCGAGCGTCATTTTCACTCATACACGATCCCCTTCTGAAAGCTAACTTTAGAACTTCCCCAGCCACGTTCTCCCATCTAAGAGACGCTCTGCTCTGTGACGCGGCCGTGTCATGTCACTGCTCCGCCCCCAAATACCTCGTAGCACCGCAAGCCGTGACACCCGCCAGTTCCCAACGCCAGGCAGAGAGGTGGACCCGGAGCGGGATGGGCGACTGGAAAGGCTACATTAGTGCGGTGCTGAGGGATCAGCGCATCGACGACGTGGCTATCGTGGGCCACGCAGACAATCGCTGCGTGTGGGCATCACGGCCCGGGGGCCTACTGGCGGCCATCTCACCGCAGGAGGTGGGCGTGCTCACTGGGACAGACCGGCGCACCTTCCTGCAGTCGGGCCTGAGCGTGGCGGGCCGCCGGTGCTGCATCATCCGTGACTACCTGCTGGCGGACGGCGACGGCGTGCTGGACGCGCGCACCAAGGGGCTGGATGGGCGGGCCGTATGCGTGGGCCACTCGCCACGTGCGCTCCTTGTGCTCATGGGCCGACGCGGCGTGCACGGGGGCATCCTCAATAAGACCGTGCACGAGCTGATCCGCGGGCTTCGCACACAGGGCACCTAGCCGCGCAGCAGGACCGCCCAGGGCGGAGGCAGCTGGAATAAACTGTGACTTGGCTGTGATGGCTCACTCTCCGGTTTCACGTGGGCAGTTGTAACTAAGGAAATTGGTGTATGGGAATGTCTTTCCAGAAGGGTAACGAGGTGGGGCTGGGATTATGCGTATAGAGGCTTCCTAGCCTCCTGTGCCCTGCAGAGGCCTCTAGCTGTCCTGCTGTTCTTTGGCACTTTCCCAGGGTCCTAGGGACTTCACAGCTGATGAAGAGTCCAAGGACCAGGGCCTACTCAAATTCTACCTCAGTTCTCAGAATTTACATGTTTCAGTAGGACAAACAGTACAGAGAGCCTCCTCCCCATCCTGCCAACATTTCTCCCCCAGCACACACCAACCAGAATCAGGGAGTCAGGTTGGAGGCCACTGCACCCCTCACCCCACTCCACTTGGCAGGGAGGCATTAGCAAGGGTTGTTAGTGGGTGACAGGATGGGGCTGGTAGCTTGGAAAGCAGTTCTGGGGTTCCCAGGCCCCTGCAACTCCCCAACAAATCTCAAAAGTGGGTGCCCTGGCTCTGCGCCTATAGCTCAACCGGCTAAGGCGCCAGCCATGTACATCTAGGGTGGCGGGTTCTAATCCCCAGCCAGGACCCGCCAAACAACAATGACGGCTGCAACCAAAAAATAGCTGGGCGTTGTGGCGGGCGCCTGTGGTCCCAGCTACTTGGGAGGCGGAGGCAGGAGACTCGCTTGAGCCCAGGAGTTGGAGGTTGCTGTGAGCTGAGATGCCATGCCATGGCACTCTACCCAGGGGGACAGCTTGAGGCTCTGTCTCAAAAAAAAAAAAAAAAAAAGTGGGTGCCCTGAGAAGGCACATCCCAAGACCATCACAGCTGGGTCTGAGGGTCTGAGGCCCTACTGCCTGCCTTTACCTTCCTGCCTCCTTGGGCTCCAAAGGCCCCAGAAGAACTCCTGGACTGGAGGGAGGAACTTTGGCATCCCTACCCTTGATCTCACTCTGCTGGTTTCAGCTGCAGGGTGCCATATGGAGGAGGAAGAATTGAAAAGCTTGAGTGGGTTTTAGTGAGTCCTGGCTTATTGCCAAATACAGAGGCCAAAGGTAGGTGGGAAGGTGTCTTGTTCCTGCCACCCTGTGTGCTGGGGCCAAGGACATGCCCTCTCTTGCCCACCTCCACCCTTCCTGTCTTCTCCCCCAGAAGCCCTAACAAACCCCACCTGTCACTTATCCTGGATCCCTGGTCTTATCCCAGCAAGGGGGAGTGAATGTGTGGCTGAGGTGGGTGAAGGCAGAGGGCAGAGACCAGAGGAGGACCAACCTGGTGGGGGACAGGGGATGAGGGTTTAGAGAGTCCTCCTTAGGGGTTACCACTTGCCTAGGAAGGGTTTCCAGGGAGTTTGAATTGTGGTTGGACTCACTAAGGCAGAACTAGGTGGATCATTGGGGTGCACTACTGGCTTTTTAAGAATGCATCTGGATAGGGCAGAGCCTGCTACTGCAGCAAGTCTTTGAGGGGAGAGGCTGTTGCTGGGCCCCAAGCCTTGGTCTGGACTTTCCCCATAGATGGCGAGCAAAAAGGCTTCCAAATGCATAAGGAGGGTTTAATTCTTTTTTTAATCAGGCAGTGTTGGGAAAGGGGGCCATCATGGTGGTGCTGAAAGCCTGGGTGAGGATGAGAAGGTATTATGGAGGGGGAGGGTGGCAGGGAAGATGACTCAGGCATCCATATCTGTGCACAAGCACACAGCTGCACAGCCACGCATGCAGACCCACCCTCACTCCTGCCCATTATAGTCACATGTACCTGAGGACACAGCACAGGTCTCCACACACACATGTGAAAACCCAAAATCCTACCCAGATACCCTGTCCTCTGCACACAGCCTCTCATAGGTGTGTCTGTGCACACACACAGGCTAGTACATATGTGTGCACAAATACAAGCTTTAACACAGGGATAGTTGGACACCCATGCGTGCCCAGACCTCTGTGGACCCACATAAAGTAAGACTGGCACCCAGAGTGGCACAGATACATGGGCACCCCCATGTATCCCTGCTGTCCTGGGCTCCATGCACAGGCCCTTCCCCACTCCAGGTGGTGGTCTGGATCTAGAGGCGAGTGGCACTATGGTGAGCAGGCAGTGCAAGGCGGGGGGAGGGGGTGGCAGGGGGCAGCTCCTCCAGGAAGACCCTGGTGGGCAGCGAGGGTGAGCGGGGCTCAGGTCTGGCATAGCACAAGGTGGCACGGGTGATGAGGCGGTCCAGGGGCTTCAGGGAGTGCATCCAGTGAGGCAGGAAGTCCCATGTCTGCAACCACTTGGGCAAGTGCCCAGGACTCCGATTCTGCAGGATGCTGACGAGCACCACAAAGGCCAGCAGGGCTCCAAAGGGTGCGCCCACACCTACCATGGCCTGCCAGCCAGCCATGGAAATGCCAAACACCAGTGAGGGCAGTAGCAGGAAGCACACGAGGAGGTAGAGGACAGCAAACCAGCGGTACTTGGCAGTGCGTTTGCCCAGCGCCTTGGCCATGCGGATGGGCAGGCGCGTGCAGGGTACTGGGTACCACAGAAGGATACCCGAGATGTTGAAGAAGAAATGGCAGAGGGCAATCTGCAAGGAAAGGGTGGGGCGGCTGAGGTGGGCATGGCCCTACAGCCCCTGAATCAGGCCAGCGGGGATGGGTGCTGGGGCCACAACCTGGTCTGGGCAGCAGGAAATTTATCCCTTAGAGCTGATGGGCCCCCAGATCATCCTGGGACGGCTGTGCTGGTTATTAAAATATCAAAATATTTCTGGACCAGTTGGTAAATTATTATTGCCATGAGCTCTCCTCTTTTCCCCCATTGACCCCTCTCTCAGAAATGGCCAGAGCTAGGCGGCGCCTGTGGCTCAGGGGAGTAGGGCACCGGCCCCATACGCCGGACGTGGCTGGTTCAAACCCAGCCCCGGCCAAAAAAAGAAATGGCCAGAGTTAAAGACTGCTATAGGCTTCTGGCTTAGCATCTCCGGAGTCATACTTGGTCAGTGCCCTGGCTTGTCAGTCCCTCCTTTGCTCCTAGAACAACTTCCCTTTGCTGCCTACTCCCAGCCCGCTCTACTCATCCTTGGTCCCCCAAACCGTCCTTGGTCCCACCATAATCAGCTCTTCCTCACAGTGTATGTCCAGCTCTCTGTGCTTACAGGTATGTTAAACACTGTCTCCCTGTTGGATGCTAAGGCCTTGAAGATGGCATCAGGTATACTTTGCCATAATGGTTTCCATAGAGCATGGTGGGTGGCCCTTTAGTAGATAGTCAAAAAATATGTTACATGGTCAAACCCTCTGTCAGGACCCACGTGCCAGTCCTAGCCCCATCCTGGGTCAGGCAGAGCTGGTCTCCCAGACGTACCTGGAATGAGCTGGAGAGCTTCTCCCTGGGGCTGGCCAGTGCTGCCAAGATGGCAGTGGTGGTGGTGCCAATGTTGGAGCCCAGTGTGAGGGGGTAGGCCCGCTCGATGCTGATCACGCCCAGTCCTGGGGAGCAGAAGGACAGAGCTCCCTGCCAGCTTTGCCCCAACCCCGCCCCACCCCACTCTGCTCAGCATGGGCACTCACCAATGAGTGGAGTGATGGCTGAGGTGAACACAGAACTGCTCTGGACAACGAAGGTCATGCCAGCACCCACCACCATGGCAAAGTAGCCCGTGACCCAAGTGAAGGGGGCAGGGAAGTCTGCAAGGAAACCCCATCCCAGCAGGCCTCAGTCAGTGGGGGTGTTAGGAGAGCAGAACTGCTGGGGCGGGGGCATTTGGATGCAGTTTCCACTAGGACCTCATCAGTGTCTGCTCAACTGCAGTGGCTCCCACTGCCCTCTTTGACTTTGGATGAAAGGCTTTTCTCCCATGGTTCCATCAGATTATTATACCTTTGCTCCTGCTGTTCCCTCTGTCTGGTGTATCCCATTTAGCATCTAAATATTCATTCTCTGGCTCAGCAAGGCTGTTACTGAAAAGCCCTCCCTGGCCAATGGCCCTTGAACAGACTTTGTTTCTCCCTTCTCAGAGCTCCCTCAGCCCAACAGTTGCCCCTTACTGCAGCATTGGTCATGAGGCCCCTCTCCCAGTGCCTGCCAGTATCCCAAAAACTCAAAATGAAGTTTCAGATGAAAACTAGATGGTGATACCCCTCTGCCCCAAGCCCGCTGAGCATCCCCATTGCCTTTATTAAAGTCAGGCTCTAAGCAGAGCCTGGAGGCCCCATCCCAATCCCCTTGCCGCTCCTGCCAGCTGCTGGCCACTTTTCTGTGCCACAGTCCTGCAAAGTGGGCTTCTACTTGCAAGCCTTTGCACTCACTATTCCTGCCACCCATCATGCTCTTCATCCACATCTCAACTACTCCTGAGGTCTCTGCTCAAATGCTATTGCCTCAGAGAGGCCTCTGACTGCTCACTGAAGCAGCCTCTTCCATACTCTCGCATTGACACTTTTTGCTGTCTCCTTGGCAATTGCTTCTCTTTTTCTGAACTTGTTCTCCACATTTGTTCTCCTTTTCCCCCTGCTGGGCTGTAAGTCCCCTGAGAGCAGAATCCATCTCTCTGCATCACCTCTGTGTGTATCCCTGGCATTTGGCACTCAGTAGGGATTTGATGACTTCTTTTTTTTTTTTTTTTTTTTT
>NW_003852656.1:228252-244398 GCF_000181295.1 Otolemur garnettii | reverse complement strand
AAAAAAAAAAAAAAAAAAAAGAGAAAGGTGACTTAGGTAATGTAGGTAAATGGAGCCTCAGGTTGGGACTGAGAAGGGAGTAAGGGAGGAATGTGGGAGATAGATATGGGCCTTCTGGCTTTGGGCCATGCACAGGCCATGTAGCCCCTCTACGTACTCTACTCTGTCACTCTCCTAAACTGGCTCTCCCCAGGGCCACATCCAGTGGCTTCTTGTCTTCATTTTCTTTCTTCTCAGTGGCATTGGATGCTGCTGACCAAAATCCTCTTTGTCTGAAAACTCCCTTTCCCTTCCTTTATGACCAGTCCCTTCCTTGGTGCCCCTTCTGCATCCTGGCCCTATCTTCTTTTCTAAGACACTGATGGCCCAAGCTCCATTCTTCTCTGGCTCTGTTCTTCACCCAGAGGAGATCAGGTGGGGGAATGAGGGTGAGAGTCCAACCAAAGTGTCTCTCCTCTCCCCCACCTATTGTGAGCGAAGTGAGGGGGCTCTTCAGGGAGCCAGAGGGTTCAGCAAGTACCCTAAGAAGGAGGTGGGGAGAGTATGTACTGGGCTGGGGGCAGCAGCTATTCAGATTCTGGCCACTGTCACCATCCAGATACACAACTCAGCATGACCAAATTGCCCGATTCTATGACAGAAACCACAACTCTGAAGTTTTAGATAAAATGTCCCAATCTTAAACATTAGCAACCACTTTGAAACATACTTTACAATTAAATGAAGTCCAGCAGTAGTGTCCAGTCTGGCTTGTGGTCCACTAATTTGTGGCCTCATTAAGTTAAGGAGTAGTTCTTTTTAAAAATGTAATCCAGGGTCCTTTACTGTTCACCTAGGAACTGAGCAACCACCCAGCAGTGACTGGAAAAAGTGGGCCAGGCTGGGGTGGGGAGAAGCCCATTGGACAGAGGAGGGATTGAGCCTCAGAAAGGAGAAGGGGCTTCCAGGGGCCCCTACTCACTCAGCAACACTGCCGGACTCTGCCAGGCCCCCTGGCAAAATGCAAGAGCTATAGGTACCCCCGATTCAACATATTCTGCCTCTCCTAGGAGCTGATATGGCCCCTGGTCCCACTTGAGCCTTCCCTGAGACCTCTATATCCCGGGCCCCTCAGGGAGATATTGCCAGTTTAGCTGCCAATTCAATTTATAGCTGCTTTAGGTTTTGTTCTAAATTATGCATTATTTCAAAAATACATGTCAGAGGTAAGAACTGTTTGTGACATCTGGTTTTAAGATCAGGGTTTATATTAGTGGAATGTGCCCCTGAGTGGGCAATTTGCCTGTCTGTATCCCCAGTTCGCCATTAAAGCCTTAGGCCTGAGCCTGAACTGCAGGCCAAGAAGCCAGGAAAAAGTCTCTGCTGTGCCAAAACCAAGAAGCAAGAGGGGAAAGTGTTGATAATAACTACTGTGCGGACAAAAGAGTGAACCAGGTGTTTTCTGTCAGGCAGATCTGAGTTCAAATCCTACCAACTACCGTGGATAAGTCATGCTACCTCTCTGAGCCTATTTTCCTCTGATGCAGGACAGCAAAAGAGCTATAGTAAAGATTGTGCTTCCATCAGAGCTTGGCTCATGGCAAGCCTTAGTAAACTGCATCTTCAAATAAAGAACAGAAACTCCGTCACCCCAGGCCCATTCAGGATCACATGGTGGGAAGAGTGTAGGTAGGCTTGACCTCCTGGGTCAGGACCACTGGCTCCTTAGATGGCTCTGTTTGGGAAGAGCTTGCTGGACCTTCCTGGCGGCCCTCAGCTTGGAGCTTTGGAAGCAGATGACTCCTGAGATTAATGGGGTCCTTGCTAACCTGTGCCCCATTGACCTACCCTGGGCTGGGCCAAGGGGTTCAGGGGGAGAGGGACCTGTGGGACCTGGGGGGATGTTGGAAGAGAATGAGCAACTTTGCTGGGGTCCCAACTTAGGGCAGGCAGAGTTGGAGGCAGAGCAAGGCTGAGGGCTAAGTTCTCTGGGGGGTTGGAACCTTGAGATTCTTGCCTGGGATTATGTGGTCCTGGCTGAGTGCACAGGGGAAGTCCAGAGACCCTGAAGTACAGGAGAGGAGTGTAGAGGCCTCAGGATGGGCAGAGAGGGGGTGGACTGCAATGCTGGGCTGAGGGAAGGACCTGAAGAGAAGGAGCAGGCCTGAGGCTCTTTTATAGGGCAAAGAGAGAAGGTGGGAACTGCAGTCTGGATAAAGACCGGGGAGGCCCAGATTCCCCCTCCAGAGGAGGGGGAACTAATCTTCAGGGCCTTTGTTCTCTGGGCAAAGATGTGTGCCAGCAGCACCATCTGTTGGTGAAGAGGACAACTCCACGTTAGAGCAATACCCACTGCCAATGGAGGGATGTCTCCAGGAGGCTATGATCACCTGTGGCATTCAGGACCGATGGGTAGAAAGGGAAATGGACACAGGTGGTGTAATGTCAGACTGGGAGAGGCAGCGAGATGGAGAGTTAGAATTCCACAAGGATTTGCATCCTACCTCAATTACATGGACTCAGGGAATCCACTGCCCCTCTCTGAGGCTCAGTTTCCTTCCTCAGCTATAAAATGGGGATGGGATCAGTCCAACTTCTCAAGTTGTAAGTACTCAAAATATTCTTGTTTAAACCAAGCAGATGTGGTTGAAAATCCACAGTGTGACCACAATAGAAGGTAATTTCCAGGACAGTATCAGGCCCCAGGAATATCAAGAAATTTTTGAACACTTAAACTGCCTCTGGCTTTTCTTTCCCCATCTGTAGAGCCTCAGAATCTCATCCTTTCCTTGGTGGCATAGGTTTTCTGGAAGCTGGTCTGGAGAGGTGAGGTCTAGCATGGTGAAAGCTGGAGACAATGAGAACTGGTTGGAAGGAAGCACAGGGAAACACCATGGCCAAACGGCAGACTCAAGTCTTCAGTGCAGGAGGACCCACCATGTACTTCTCAAGACACAGTACATCCATTTCTGCATGAGTCATGTCCCCATGAAGGACAGTCCCAGGGAAAGGGTGGGAGCAGGGAGCTCAAATCCCACCCCACGGCTACTTTGCAAGACAAAAAAATCCAACTCTGCCACTGCTATTAAAAGGTTTCCTAGTAGAGAGAGGATAATCTGGTGCTTAGCCAATTGGCAGTTGCAGCCATGGAAAAGGTGAACTTGGGTGGGTTTCTCTACCTAAACAAACTTCAGGATTCTGTAAAATGGGGTCCTTGTGTCTGCCTCGCCCACACTGCATGAGGATTCTGTTAGGTGCGGAGGTGTATGCTGCAAGCTGAGACCTGCCTGAGGCTGCAGCAGGTGGACAGCGGGGACCTCAGAGGAAAGGAAGAACGGAGCTCTTATCCCGTGGCTTGTTTTTGTGAAGATCAGGTGTATAATTTCTCTCTCTTCCATATTTTGCTGTGAAGTAGAGAGGTTTGTGGTGATTCAGAGAGCTCAGAGCGCCCAGAGAGCTCATGAGAAGGTGGCTGATGCATTAGAGAGGTCACAAAACCAGCATAAAAGCTGCCTGCAGGGGCGTTTTGATGTCAGGCTGCCTTAAACACTCAGAGGGCTGAATTGGAGCCACTTCAGATGCCAAGGATCATCATCGCTGGGAAAGTCGGAGTGTTTCCTGTTCACACCAGGATCAAGGTCCAGTAGCATCAAGTAGCAAGTGAAGAGGATGGGGGAAGGGCTCATGCTTGTGCTGGGGGTTTTGGATTTCCTTATATCCTGTTCTAAATGGAGTTACATCTCATATGTAATAATTAAAGGGAAGCAAATATGGCAGATTATGGTTTTGTTTTTTGTTTTTTGAGACGGAGCCTCAAGCTATCCCCCTGGGTAGAGTGCCATGGCATCATGCTCACAGCAACCTCCAACTCCTGGGCTCAAGCGAGTCTCCTGCCTCAGCCTCCCAAGTAGCTGGGACCACAGGCGCCTGCCACAACGCCTGGCCTTTTTTTTTTTTGAGACAGAGCCTCAAGCTATCCCCCCGGGTAGAGTGCCATGGCATCACGCTCACAGCAACTTCCAACTCCTGGGCTCAAGCGAGTCTCCTGCCTCAGCCTCCCAAGTAGCTGGGACTACAGGCGCCTGCCACAACGCCTGGCCATTTTTTGGTTGCAGCCATCATTGTTGTTTGGCGGGCCCGGGCTGGGGATTCGAACCTGCCACCTTAGGTGTCTGTGGCTGGCGCCTTAGCCGCTTGAGCCACAGGCGCCGAGCCCAGATTATGGTTTTGATGAAACATTTTCCTTTTTATGGCTGAATCAGAAAGTGTGCTAATTGCCCGCTTCTTCACCAGCCTGGCACACAGGCTGTTCACGAGTGCCTAACCAATCGAAACAGATCTTCCAGGTATCAGAAGTAGCAGAAACAGTGCAGAAAGACGAGGAACTCCACCTGAGGCAGTCTCCAAGAGAAGGGACCCCAATGCCAGCATGGTGGCTGTTGTGCCCCTGAGGAATTTTCCATGCAGCCCACCTGTCCCTTCCTGTTCATCCTGCCTTCCTGGGTATCCTATCCTTTTCTGTCCCCTCTGCACATTATCTAGGCCCCAAAACATGGCAGAACTGTGTCACTATCCCCCTCCCCAGAGGGCACTCAGGCCCTAACAAGGAAGACAAGCTCTGGTAAGTTTCTCAGCTCCTCTGGGCCTGTGTCCCTACCTGTGAAACCAGAGGGTTGAGTTAGATCAGTGGTTCTCATATCTGAATATGGAGCACACCTAGAGGCTTGTTGAAGTCTAATGGGTTCCCAGGAGATACTGCTGCTGGTGGTCCGGACTGCACTTTTTTTTTTTTGAGACAGAGCCTCAAGCTGTCACCCTGGGTAGAGTGCCGTGCATCACAGCTCACAGCAACCTCAAACTCCTGGGCTCACGCAAATCTCCTGCCTCCCCCTCCCAGGTAGCTAGGACCACAAGTGCCCGCCACAACGCCCGGCTATTTTTTGGTTGCAGCCATCATTGTTGTTTGGTGGGTCCAGGTTGGATTCGAATCCGCCACCTTAGGTGGGCTGGCTTCTTAGCCACGTGAGCCATAGGCACCGAGTCAGACTGCACTTTGAGAACTGCTGGGTGGATCAGTTACATGCCAGCTCTAATTGCCTGGTGATATCTGCTCAAAGCCATGTGGTTGGGAGGGATAAGAACGCATAGCAAAAAAAAAAAAAAAAGAACCCACAGCAGTAGAAGTGCCCCTCTGTATCTGCCCTCTCCTGGCTAAATGATCTTCAGGGTCTAGCTCAGTGATTCTCACCCTTCCTAATGCTGTGACCCTTTAATGCAGTTCTTCATGTTGTGGTGACCCCCAACCATAAAATTGTTTTCATTGCTACTTATAGCAACAACATGAGGAACTGTAATAAAGGGTCATGGCAGGCAGTACCTGTGGCTCAGTGGGTAGGGTGCAAACCCAGCCCCAGCCAAACTGCAACAAAAAATAGCCGGGTGTTGTGGTGGGCGCCTGTTGTCCCAGCTACTAGGGAGACTGAGGCAAGAGAATCACCTAAGCCCAGGAGTTGGAGGTTGCTGTGAGCTGTAATGCCACGGCACTCTACCCAGTAAGACTCTGTCTCTACAATAAATAAATAAATAAATAAATGGTCATGGCATTAGGAAGGTTGAGAACCACTGATCTAACTGGAGCATTTTGAACAGACAACGAAACCCACAGTCTGAAGAGGGAGTCTTCTTACCTGGGGCCAGGCCTGGGATTCAACCTCCATGGGGTCTGGGTGGCACCAGATCCGGATAAGACTGTGGTTCCTCAGGGACTCATCCCCAGTGGCAATACTGGTGATCACAGACTTGTCCAGCTGTGGGCAAAATGTGGGCAGGGGAAGTGAGGGATGGTGGAGCCCTAACTACCCAGCCCCCACACCAGGCCCTGCAGCCACCTGAATGATGAGCTTTGTGAAGGGCTCCGTGATGATTTTGAGCAAGTCAGGGGCATCACGCCCACCTCGGATGTTGAAGGAGGCCACCACGAATCCAGTGACATGGTACAGGTAGCCTGTAGTAGCCTCCAGGGGCAGCAGGACCAGAACAGACAGCCAGTTAAAGCAGTCATGCACAGTAGCTCCCGCGAAGGCCCTGGGCAGGGAAGCCATATGATGGGGCAGGCCAGAGCCAGGGCAGGCTCACACTGCCCTCCCTCAAACACCAGCCCCCACCCGCCTTGTCCCTCTCACCGCCGGAAGTCAGTCCTATCCCCTGCCTGCATCAGGGCCACGATGGTGTTGGTGACAGAGGTGCCAATGTTGGAGCCCATGATGATGGGGATGGCAGAGCTCACCTCCAGCACTGGGAGAAGAGGGTGCCTCTTAACGAACTGGGTGGACACCACCAAGCTCCTGTCCCACAATAGATCCTTCCAGGCCCACTAGCCACATCGAGCCCCAGGTGGCTATTCCTGCTGTGCTGCTGACACTGCCTAGCCTAGGTGTCTCAGGTTCATGTAGGCATGTGCTGGGCATTTATGTGCTCACATTGTCCATGGTGCCAGTGTGTGAACAGGTGCATGTGTGGGTGTGCATTATGAGGGCTCATGGCCTATATGCAAGTACAGATCTGTGCTTTGTGTCCACCCATGTACCCAAGTATGAGAATTAGTTTTAGGTGTCAAGTTGGCTCAACTATAGTGATTCATATCTACAGTTGTTTAAGGAGATTATCCTTGACAACCTAAGTGGGCCTCAGCCAATAGGATGAGTCCTTACAAGCAGAATTGACACTTCTCTCTGTTTTGGTCAAAGGTAAATTAGAAACAAAATAAAAGAACTGAGGCTTCCCTGAGGATTAAGAAATTCTGCCGGTGGATGGCAGTGTCGGCTCCTGTCAGAGAGCTCCAGCCTGCCCTTCCAGATGGCCCAAGCCTGTGGATTCTGGCACTGCCCAGCCAGCCCCACAATTGGGTACACGAGTTCCTTGCCATAAGTCATATCTATATCCTACAGGTTTGGTTTCTCTGGCTTGTTTCCCTGACTGATACAGATATGACTGAGTGACCATGTGGAGGTAAGCTTTCCCTGGGCTATGCTGCTCATTTGCCATCCTTTCAGCGCCTGGGGAACCCCTTCTGCTCAGACTCTTGGTCATGCTTTAGGGCAGAGAGTGGAAAGATAGAGGCCTGCCTTTTGCCCTCAGCCCTTATCTGCACTCCTACCTCTGATGCCACCAGTACTACCCAGCACCACCTGCCCAAGCTCTTTCTCCAGGCCTGGTGGGCCAACTCACAGCCAGAAGAGACCATGCTGACAATGATGGATGTAGAGGTGCTAGAGCTCTGCACTAGCACTGTCACCAGGATTCCCACCACCAGCCCAGCCACTGGGTTGGACAGGATGGCGTTGTCCTTGAAGATGTCACCAGCCACCTTCCCTGGGGAATATGAGCTGGTGTTATCTGAGGTCCCTCAGGATCCCCTCCCTGGGGCCTTCCTCCATCTGGTCCTACCTCCAGCCAGCTGGAAGGCTGAGCTGAGCACATCCAGGGAGCAGACAAAGAGATAGAGGAAGGCGAGCATCAATGGCACCTTGAGCAGCGTGATGCCAGCATGGCACAGCTTTGAGACTAGCCTGGGATCTGGAGGCAGGCCAGCCATGAGCACAGTGGGCAGGAGCCCAGGGCAGCAATTGCCAGTACTCCTGCTGTTCCCTGCCCAGGCCCACCTGGCTTCTGCTCCTCCTCCAGGCCCAGCTTGGCAGGCAGTGGGTCATGGAGCTCCAGGACCTCCCCACAGGAACAGCTGTGCTCACTGAGGGCCACAGGGCCCAGTCTGGGGAAGGCGTAGGCAGAGGTTCCTGGGACCCTGTGCAGGACTTGGAAGGAAAACTATTCAGGAGGCCCAGATGCTGCAGGGCCTGGGAGAGGGGCAGGCAGAGGGGATAGAAGTGCCACCCAGGCTGTGGGCAACCATGGGCAAGCACTCACCCGGCGGACTGGGCACGTAGGCAAAGGCAGCCCCTGGTATCATGTGTCGCCTGTGGACTGGGAGTGGGGAGACAGCTGGACTCCCCAGCCTTTCTCTGTAGGACATCATCTTGGGCACCCGCTATGAAGCCTGCAGGTCAGGGGGTCGCAGCAGCACTGAATTACACCTGCAGCATCCAGGGTGCTCACACTTACACTCATATGCTCATGTACACACCCCCCATGCTGTGTGATCCCACACACATCCAGCAAAGCACACCCTCTAAACTCACCACCGCCACACACACATTCCCCAAGGTGCACACACAGGTGCCCAGTACAGACTTGAGCATTTGTTCATTCACTCATTCCACAAGCATTATTGAGCTTCTGCTCAATCCCAGGCTGAGAGCTAGAAGCAGACACAGCTGTTGCCCTTAGGAAGCTCAAGGTCTGATGGGGAGAGTGGATGAAAATGAAATAATCCCCGAAATAGATGGAAAACAGCAATGGAGGTAAGCTCACAGTAACAGATAGACACCAGAGCACCTGTTGGCAGGGCGTGGGCTGGAGGGGCAGAGAAGATAATCAGGCTGAGATGAACAGTGAGTAGGAGTTACCTTCGGCGGGGGGGGGGGAGTGTGCAAGGCCCTGTGGGGGAGGAGACTGACCTTGGCGGTGGGGTTGGGGTGGTGGGGAGGAAACATGTGAAAAAAGCAGAGGCTGCATGTATGGGCCACGGCTGTCTGTGTAGGGGAGCTTTGCCTGCCAGAGAGCAGAGAAGGGCCATGGACACCTGCCTGCTCATGGGACCGACTAGGCACACACTAGTGGTGGTGGTATTGAGGAGTTCTGTGGCCTGAACCCCAAGTCCCTATGAGCTTTCCCCATCTACTCCCTTGAGAGGCAATAAACAAACACTGACAGCTTCTCTACGTGAAAGAGGCTCAGACCAGGACTGGCCTTGCTTTAACCCCTCCTGCACCACCACAGGAGTCCTTGACTGATGGGGCAAAAGTGCCCTGGTCTACCTCAGCACCCTCTCCACACATCATCCTAAGGGTCCTTGGGGTGGAGGAGTGTGCAGAGCTGAATTCCAGACTCTGGAAGAGCACAAGCTTTTCACTGTGGTGAGTGAGCCAGGTGGGGCAGAAAGCAGTGGGAAGCAGATAGGGCTGGGGTGATGGGCTGTTTCCCACTAAGAGCTGGGGGTAGAGTTGGGATGTGAGGACGCTGGGCTCACCTTGGAGTTCTGCGTTTCAGCTCTTGCTCAGTGGCGCAAGAAAGCCTTCAGGGCCCTGAGGAGGAACGGGGACCCTCCTCTTTATACCTTCGGGTCAAGGGCAAAGTCCCTAGAACCCTAGCTGCCCTCCCTCTGTTCCCCGATTAACCTCAAACCCCCCCCCCCCAGATTCCTCCCAGTTAATTGCTAATCGTCAGCTCTGCAGGGAGAGTCTGTGGTCAGGCTCCCACACAGACATTCAGCCTCAACTGTGACCTAGCAAGGGCATAGACACATTCCTTGCACACACCCCTTGCCCCCCACTGCCCCAGGACCCTGATGCTACTCAGACATCTTGTTCCCAGGGTCCTAGAAGAGAGTTTGTGACTATGTCCCCTTCCCCTCATTCCCAGACTGACAGACTCCCTGTGGAGTGGCCTAAACAGCCTATGGCACTGCCCTGCATCTGGGTGTCTTGGAGTCTGTGTGGGTGTAGGAGCTCAGGGGAGAGGGAGTATGTGATGGAGGGAACACCAGAGAAAAATTTGGAGGGCTGTAGAGTGTTGACTTGTGGTGGGGTCACTAGCTAGTCTGGGAAGGGCCTGTTCTGCACTTTAGAATGGGCTCTGGGAGCAAGGTCAGGATGTGTCAAAGGGAGTGAGTCTGGAAGCAGAGAGGGCAGTTAAGAGGCAGAGGAGGACTAGTCATGGTAGCTCACACCTGTGATCCTAGCACTCTGGAAGGTTGAGGCAGATGGATTGCTTAAGCTCAAGAGTTCGAGACTAGCCTGAGTAAGTGTGAGATCCTGTCTCTACTAAAAGAATAGAAAAACTAGCCAGGTGTGGTGGGCACCTGTAGTCTCAGCTACTTGGGAGGATGAGGAAAGAGGATCACTTGAGCCCAAGAGTTTGAGGTTGCTGTAACCTATAATGCTATGGCACTCCACCCAGAGTGACAGAGTGTGAGTCTGTCTAAAAAAAAAAGGCAGAGGAAATGGTCTGGTGAGAGAGATGATGAGGTCTGAGCAAAGATAGGAACAGAAGGGATGGAGATGAGGAGATGCATCCCAGAGATACTTGGGCACTAGAATTGGTGATAGGGAGGGAGGAAAGGAGAGAGAGAAAATATGTGACTGTCACATCCCTGGATTGTGGGGTAGATGATGGTATGTCTGTGTAGAATTCCTAAAACCCAGGGAGGGGGTCATAGAGAGCCTTAGAAATGCTTGTTTTTCTTTCATGGGACTATGGATCCTGAGTTGGGCCCAGATTCACAGAGAGATGAGAAGGGAGCTTTTGGAAGGGGTTGAAGATTTGATCAGATCCAGCAATGGTGGGTTGCATTCAAGATCTAGCTTGAGCAATTCTCTGAGTAGTTTGCCTAACACTACCAGTTATCCATCTGGACCATCTATCCATCTCTCTAGTCACCCATCCATCCACCTAGCCATCTAGTCAGCCACATGTCTGCCCATCCATTTCTAAGCACTTTGGTTGAGTTCATAGTCTATGCTGGACCAAGACTGGCAAGGCCAGCTTCTCATCTGGTCTGAGCAAAGGTGTAGGCCAGGGGTCCTCAAACTATGGCCCGCGGGCCACATGCGGCCCTCCGAGGACTTTTATCCGGCCAACAAGGTGTTTTTGCTGCCACTGCCTATCCTACTTAGCAGCTGACTCAACCTGGGCCCACAGTCTGGCCCTCCAACGGTCTGAGGGACAGTGAACTGGCCCCCTGTTCAAAAAGTTTGAAGACCCCTGGGTAGGCAATCCCTGACTCAGCCTGGGGTTCTAAGGCAAGTCACCTCAGCTCCTGGGGCCCTCCTCTCTTCATAAAATGGCAATTAATTAGCAAGACTTTTTCAGTGAGTCATAGAATTTAATGAGACAAATGACCTCTCTCAGTACCTAGAATAGAGTCCCTCAGCGTGTTGTTCTCTTCACACTCTAATGCCTTCTTTACTCACTTTCTAGGGAATAGCCCCCAACCTCTGACCAGCCCTATCTCTGCTTAGCAGCTCCTTTAGGCTTATCAGCAGTCCTTTGATTGGTCAGGGTCCCCCAAGGAAAATATCTGCACAATTCCTTCTTTAATCTGACAAAGGTTAACTAATCAACACTTAGTTCCTAGCTTGAGACCAACAGTGGCCCACTGACTTTCTGTTGAAGTGGCTATGAGCAGAGAACAAGCCCAGCCTAGATTGGAATCCCTGCTCCCCGCAACTGGCTATGTCAGTGTAGACCCAGAACCTCCGGCCAAGCCCATGGGGTGAGGAAGCAGAGATGGGATTGATTTGGGGAAGAGTGACCATAAGTCATGGTTTATTGGACCATTGTCCCACAGTCCCCTTTCTCTCTGAAAAATGTCCTGGTTCAGACAATAAACCATATACAGTTGGCTCTTGAGCAATCCAGGTTTGAACTCTACAGGTCCACTTAAACAAGGATTTTCATTCACCTCTGCCACCTCTGAGACAGCAAAACCAAGCCCACCTCTTCCTCCTCCTCTTCAGCCTACTCAGTGTAAAGACAATGAGGATACAGACATTTATGGTAATCCACTTCTACATAATGGATAGTAAATATTTTCCTTCCTTCCTCCCTCCTTTCCTTCTCTCTTTCTCTCTCTCTCTTTTTTCCCCTCTCTCTCTTTCTTCCTTTCTATTTTGAGATAGAGTCTTACTCTGTCACTCCGGCTAGAATGCAATGGTGTCATCATAGCTCACTGCAACCTCAAACTTTGGGGGTTAAGCAATCCTCCTGCCTCAGCCTCCCAAATAGCTGGGACTATATGCATGGGCTACCAGGCCAGGCTAATTTTTTTTTTTTTTTAGTAAAGACAGGGTTTTGCTCTTGCTCAAGTTGGTGTCAAACTCCTCAGCTCAAGGAATCCTCTTGCTTTGGTCTCCCGGGGTGCTAGGATTACAGGCATGAGCCACTGTACACAGCTCCTTATGATTTTCTTTTCTTTTCTTTCTTCTTTTTTTTCAGTCTTTTTTTTTTTTATAGAGACAGAATCTCACTTTGTTGCCCTTGGTAGAGTGCCATGGCATCACACAGCTCACAGCAACCTCCAACTCCTGAGCTTAGGTAATTCTCTTGCCTCAGCCTCCCAAGTAGCTGGGACGACAGGTGCCCACCACAATGCCTGGCCATTTTTTTTTTTTTTTGCAGTTTTTGGCCAGGGCTGGGTTTGAACCCACTACCTCCGGCATATGGGGACGGCTCCCTACTCCTTTGAGCCACAGGCGCCACTCCCTCTTATGAGTTTCTTTAATAACAATTTCTTTTCTCCAGCTTATTTTATTCTAAGAATATAGTAATGGGCAGTGCCTGTGGCTCAGTGAGTAGGGCACCCATCCCATATACCAAGGGTGATAGGTTCAAACCTGGCCCCGGCCAAACTGCGACAACAACAACAAAAATAGCCGGGCGTTGTGGCAGGTGCCTGTAGTCCCAGCTACTCTGGAGGCTGAGGCAAGAGAATCGCCTAAAGCCCAAGAGCTGGAGGTTGCTGTGAGCTGTGATGCCACTGCAGTCTACCGAGGGCTACAAAGTGAGGCTCTGTCTCTAAAATAACAAAAAAACAAACAAAAAAAGAACACAGCAATTACACATGTAACATACAAATTATGTGTTAATTGACTGTTTATGTTATTGGCAAGGCTTCCAGTCAACAGTACACTATTAGAAAAAATTTTGGAGGGTCAAGAGTTACACTAAGATTCTTGACTACATGGAAGATTGGTACCCCAACCTCGGTGTTATTCAAGGGCCAGTTATAATTAGCCTGTTTATGGGTGATCCAAGGAATTGAAGCATTAGATTAGCCACCTCAGAGTGCCTACTTAAAAGGCCTCTTATTTACAGAATAGCAAAAAGGAAAATGAAAACAATTTTGGCTCTTAGAAACACAGCTGTAACATTTTGGAACATTGCTTTTCATCCTTTTGTCCTTGTGTCTTTTTATCCAGTTAGAATTTTATTATCTAGGGTTGGTGCCTGTGGCTCAAAAGGGTAGGGTGCTGGCCCCATATGCTGGAGGTGGTGGGTTCAAACCCAGGCCCGGCCAAAATAAAAAGAAAAAAGAATTTTATTGTTTATAAAGACTACCTCTTGCTCTTTCTTGACCTACTATTATATCATAAGCCTTTCCTGTGTCTTTATGCCTGGTACACGTGTTGTTTTTAATGGTTGTGTCACATTCTGTCATGAACCCTAATTTACTTAGTGAGCTTTCAGGTGTCCAAGAACCTCTTCAACCTGGAGGAAGTGGTTTGTGTAAGGTTGGGGTTTGTGCACAGGTGGGAGGAGTATTGCTGAGTCAGGAAAATGCAATTGTTCTTGAGCCTTATCAGGATGTCTCATTCTTGGCTCAGAAGACCTGAAACTCCTGGGCTTAAGTGATCCTCCTGCCTTAGCCTCCTGAGGAGCTGAGACTATAAGCGTGTGCCATGATGCCCAACAAATTTTTAAATTGTTTGTAGAGACAGAGTCTCACTATGTTTATCAGGCTATCCTGGGCTTAAGTAGTCCTCTTACCTTGGCCTCTCAAAGTGCTAGAATTGCAGGTATGAGCCACTACACCTGGCTACTTAATGACTTTTTTTTTTTATTGAGACAGACTCACACTCTGTCACTCCAGGTAGAGTGCCATGGCATCATAGCTCACAGCAACCTCAAACTCTTGGACTTAAGCAATTCTCTTGCCTCAGCCTCCCAAATAGCTGAGACTACAGAAGTCTGCCACAATGCCCAGCTACTTTTCCTATTTTTAGTAGAGACGTTCTCACTCTTGCTCAGGCTGGTTTTGTACTCCTGAGCTCAAGCAAACTACCTGATTCAGCCTCCCAAAGTACTGGGATTACAAGCATGAGCTACCTCACCTGGCTACTTCTTGACATTTTTGAAGTCTACCTTCCCTTCTCTCATGGAGCTCCAGGTGAAGGAATTGTTCAATTTTTGATCAAATCTAGAGCTGTTCTCTGGATTCTCAAGAGCAGCCGAGAAGCCAGCTCCATTCTGGCCGCAAAGTATCTGTCTCAGCCTTTCTGCTCATTTCAACCCCTCCATAATCACTGTTTGCCTTCTCCCTGGTCCATGACAGATGCACCATCTAGTGTGTCCCACTGGGTGTAACTTCCCACTGGATGGTAACTTGTACCTTGTCTGTGCACCTGAGCTCTGACCATGGCCCTCCTCTGATCTCTAGGCCTGGAGCTTGGCAAGTTGGGGATGTATCACCTTGAGAAAAGGTACCCAGGAGGAGGCTCTATTTTGGAGGGATGATGCCAAGATCCATCTGCACAGGCTACGTCTGGGGGCCTCTGGCAGGAGCAGTTGGCTCTGTGACTTTGAAGCACAGAAGGTGCTCCTCCCCCTAGACCTGGATCTCCTCTACCTTCCCCATCTTGGGGAGCAACACCCCATCCATCAGAGCCAATGCTCAGCAGGCATCCTTGCTGCTTCCTTCTCCTCCACCTCCTTGTCTCCAACCCATTCTCTAGTTTCCCCAGTTTTACTTCTTCAGGAGTTCCCTGGTCCTTTCCCTGTCTGATATCTCCACAGCTACCTCTCTGGACCAGGCCACTGCCATCTCCACTGGGTCATCGCCGTGGCCTCATCAATGCTCCATGCCTCTGTCTTTGGTGCCCCCAGTCCATGCTCCAAAAAAGTTGCCAGCTGTCTTTTTAAAATGTAAAGCCAATCATGTCACCCCCAATCTCTCTTTGAAAACCTGCCCCTGCTAACCACTTAGCATAAGGACCAGCATTCTGCCTTGGCTGGGAAGGGCCAGTGGGACTTGGCTTCTTTCCCATCTTGCTGGTCTTAGCCCATGCCTGGGAAGAGAATGGACAGCAAGGAGAGAAGTGGCCCAGGGCCAAGCCCAGAGGAGCACCCACATTTAAGGGAGAGCAGAGAATGAGGGGCTATCCCAGGGGCCTGAGAGGAGCAGCCAGAGATGAAGAGGAAGAGCAGAAAACCCGAAGTCCCAGGAGCCAGGGTCAACTGTGTTTGGAGAGAGACACACGAGCAGCTGGGTTGAATCCTGCTGAGACATCAAGTAATCTGGGAACAGAGCAAATTTAGCAACAAGGGGCCACCAGTGGCCTGGAAGGGCCATGGAGAAAGAAGGAATGAGCTTGCTGTGGCTGGGAAGGAGCAGGAGGTGAGGAGTGGAGAAAGCAGGGCCAGCATGAACATGAGAAGCTGACATACATTGTATTTCAATACCCCAGTGAAAACAAGTTCCCCAGGAGTGGCACCACTGTTGAACAAGGGGACAATGGTCCTAGGAACAAGTGTGTGTGTCTAGGAACCGAGCAAGCTGTGGGAGTTGGCACAGCCAGCTGTTTCTGCAATTCTTGTCAAGAACCATTTGCTGTTGCTTCTTTTTTTTTTTGGAGATAGTCTTACTATGTTGCCCTTGGTAGAGTGCTATGGCATCACAGCTCACAGCAACCTCCACCTCTTGGGCTTAAGCAATTCTCTTGCCTCAGTCTCCTGAGTAGCTGAGACTACAGGTACCCACCACAACGCCTGGCTATTTTAGGGTTGCAGTTGTCATTGTTGTTTAGCAGGTCTGGGCTTGGGCTCAAATCCTCCAGCCTCGGCATATGTGGCTGGCGCCCTACTCACTGAGCTATAGGCACCGCGCTAAGAACCATTTGCTTCTTAAATGTACAGTTTGCTGCATATGTCCTCCGAACATAAAGTTTGAAGACAATCAGAGGAAGAAAAAATCAACATTTAAGACCATTCTATCTGACTTGGAGCCTGTAGCTCAAGTGGCTAAGGCGCCAGCCACATATACCTGAGCTAGCAGGTTCGAATCCAGCCCAGGCCTGCCAAACAACAATGACAACTACAACCAAAAAATAGCTGGGCATTGTGGTAGGCACCTGTAGTCCCAGCTACTTGGGAGGCTGAGACAAGAGAATTGCTTCAGCCCAGGAGTTAGATGCTGCTGTGAGCTGTGATGCCATAGCACTCTACCCAGGGCAACAGTTTGAGGCTCTGTCTTAAGGGAAAAAAAAAAAAAAAAAA
>NW_003852656.1:220985-227907 GCF_000181295.1 Otolemur garnettii | reverse complement strand
GCTATTTTTTGGTTGCAGCCGTCATTGTTGTTTGGTGGGTCTGGGCTGGGGATTCGAACCCGCCACCTTAGGTGTACGTGGCTGGCGCCTTAGCCGGTTGAGCTATAGGCGCCCAGTCGTAGTTTTTCTATTTTTAGTAGAGATAGAGTTTTGCTCCTGCTCAGGCTAGTCTCAAACTCCTGAGCTGAAAGGATCTTCCCACCTTGGCTTTCCAGAGTGCTAGGATTACAGGCATGAGCCACCGTGCCCAGCTCATGACCTGGACTGTTGAAGGGCAAACTGGCTAACAACCTGTATAAATCCTCAACAGGGTTTCTCATCAGCATAGTTTGAGAACTGCTGCCTCTTCTGACACGCATGTTATTTATTTAGTAAACATTGTCAGGCACGATGTCTAATGCATGTAGTCCCACAAGGTGAGCAGATCACTTGAGGCCCGGTGTTTGAGACCAGACTGGGCAACATTATGAGATCTCTATCTCTACAAAAAATAGAAAACTTAACTGGAGATGGTGTTGTGCAGTCTCAGCTACTGGAGAGGCTGAAGGAGAAGGAACACTTGAGCCCAAGAGTTTGAGGTTGCAGTGAGCTATGATGTCACCACTACACTCTAGCCAGGTTGACAGAGTGAAATTCTGTCTCAAAAACAAACATTATAAGCTCCACTATAAATCAGCACGATGCTGTAGCCTGAGATTATGGCCGTGAATATTTCATCTGAGCATTCAGACTATTGTAACTGCATGTGTGTACAGATGTGAGCATTGTACACACCACAGACACATCCCCTTTGTATCTGTGGTCAAGGAAGCTGTTCTCACCAGTGGGCTTTATGACAGTATCTGGGGCCACCAGCCACCTCCCTTTGAGGAACAGAGCTATCCCTCTCAGGACCCTCTTGACTTTCTGCTCTGCTGGAGAGCCTGGACTTCAATCTGTGCTGCCCAGACCCAGCATAGAGGGTCTCATCCAAGTTCCATTTTCCAGATTAGGAGCCCAAGGCTAAAGTAGATTCCGTGTGTCCAGGACAGGGGTTGTTGACCTGAGAATGCCTTGTTCCTGTTTGGGGGATAAGTGGCCTGTATAATCATTAATCCTGGTGGCTCAGGCACTGGTCACTCATTTACTGATAAAGCCAAAGTCTGTGGCCAAAAATGCTAAGGCTGCTTTGGGCTTTTCTCAGAAATCATCTCTTTCCCCCAGCTCCATTCCTCGTGTGGCTCCAGCCTATGTGGCCTCCTTCCATCATGCTGGTCTCAAAGACCAGGCCTGAGAGGTCCTATGCCCTATGTTCAGGGCCTGGAGCTTATTTCCAGGTTCTGGGATCCGTACTTTACTTCTGCCTGCAGCTGGGAGCTCCAGGCCCTGCACTCTAAACTCAGGTTTAAGCTCTGAGTTCTGGACTCTAGCCTCGGACTTCTAGTATCCTGGCTCTAGTTATAGGCTTTGGATGTCAAGCTTGGGTCTCTGGTTCTAAGCACTGGACCCCAAGTTTCTGGTTCTGGGCTCCAGTCTCGAATTCTAGATTCCTAACTCCAGATTCTGAGCCTTAGGCTTTTGGCTCCAAGTTTTGGTTTCAGGACTCCTGACTCCAGTTCCAGGTTTTGGGCTTCAGGCTCCAAGCTCTAGTTCCATACTCCAGGCTCCAGGTTATGGTCTGGGTTCCAGGTTCTTTCAGTCTCTTGGCAGTGGGGCAGGAACATGATGTCCTCCCTGGCTAGTGGAGTAATTCCCACCCATGTATATTAGCTGTGCAGAACTTCTTCTGATAGCCAGCATCCTAGGCTGGCCTGAAGGTGGAATGCTGGTTCCATGGCAATCCTCACTTTGCTTTCTGTCTCTGATCTAGCCCCAATCCAGATCTCTGGAGACAGGTACAATTTTCACAGTCACATAGATGCATTCATGCTCGAAGCTCTTCCTGGGCCCCTCTAGAACCATAGAGGATAGGAATGGTGCTCCCTGGAGTTGTGCAGCCTGTAGTCCTATGCCTAGCCTGAGTCATCAGGCTCAATGTAACCAACTATGTGTGTTCCTCCCTATCTGGGCTTTTGTTTCCCTGTGGAAGCTGAAATCCAGCTTCTATTCCCCCTCAGAAGCCCAGATCACCTGACTATCAGGCCGGACCCCCCACAGGGCACACCTTGTGTTCATCTAGGGGTAGGGGTTGCTTCCCCAGGGTGCACTGACCCACTGCTGCATCAGCACTTCTAGCAGGGGCTATAAGTGAGCAGCCAGCACCTCCACCTACCCCCACCCTGGCCAAGAACTGAGGTCACTGTGTGCTCTGTGCTCATCCAGAGCCCAGCTTGTACCATGCCCCTCCTCAACCCCAAAACAGTTGGCAAGGGTACGGAGCACAAGAGACAGGCAGAAAGATTCTCTCAGAGCCTGTGTCCTCTGTAAAATGTGCTGGGAGGACTCAGAACAATCAACAAATAACTATGTTCTCTCCCTTTGTTCATGCTCTATGCTGGGCAGACAGAGCCAGCCCCTGTCCTGGCTTCCTATCTTATAGAGAGGGAGCAGCTCTACCACACTAACCACCTAGGCATCAGCTCCTGGCAGTGGCTGTTAAACTCACGGGCTGACCAGCTGGTGTCCCTTTCTCCTTCTCCAGGTCTGGGGGGGAGGCTGTGAGCCTGAGCCTCTCTCCCTGCAGATGGGGCCTGGCTAGGCTGGGATGATGAAGGATTCTGGGAACAGTAAAACTGGGAGGAGGGAGCCTGGGGCTGCTTCAGGGGATGTGCTGGAGTGGGAGTCCCAGAGAGGATTAAGGCAGAGAGGCACAGCCAGCCAACCAAAATAGTTTGATGCGGGTCATGGGCTCAAGCTCCCAAAGGAAGGATTGGGATCTAACAAGGGATGGTGGGCCAGCAGGGACCAAGAAGGGTTTTTGAGGAGTTCTTTGTATTATTATAATAATTTTATTTCATTGTTTTTGTTTCAAAATATTAAGAGAGTACAAATGTTTTTGTTACATGGATACCTTGTATAATGCTTAAATGGGGGCTTTTAAAGTGCCTCTTACCAGAATAGTGCTCCTTGTACCCAGTAGGTAAGTTTTTTCCCCTTTATTCCCTTCCTAAACTTCTCCCTTCTTTTTTTTTTTTTTTTTTGAGACAGAGCCTCAAGCTGTCCCCCTGGGCAGAGTGCCGTGGCATTACAGCTCACAGCAACCTCCAACTCCTGGGCTCAAGCGAGTCTCCTGCCTCTGCCTCCCAAGTAGCTGGGACCACAGGCGCCCGCCACAACGCCTGGCTATTTTTTGGTTGCAGCCGTCATTGTTGTTTGGCGGGTCCGGGCTGGGGATTCGAACCCGCCACCTTAGGTGTACGTGGCTGGCGCCTTAGCCGGTTGAGCTATAGGCGCCGAGCCACTTCTCCCTTCTTAGTTTCTAATGTCCTATACTTCTTTTTGTGATTTAGGTCCCAATTATTAGTGAGTACATGTGTGTTTGTATTATTGTAATTATTTATTTCATTTTTTGCTTTTTATAATTATTTTAAATACATCCTTAAAAAAAATACAGCTAAGGTGAAAACCTTCTTTGACCACTACTCCCTATCCTGGTCCCCTCCTGTCTCCCCATATGTTTGGCATGTATCCTTCTAGAACATTCTGTCTCCTTTCTGTATGCTTTTAAGTGACTGTGTGTTTGTGGTTTATCTAAAGGTATCATGCCATATGTATCACCCTGCTTTATTTCACAGAATGATAACACATCTTAGAGAATTAGGACATGCTGTACTCCATTCCTTATCTATTGTATGATATTATAGGGCATGGACACACCTCAGCATGTTTTATCATCTCCATCCCCAGCCACATTTGGTGGGTTTGCATTTTGGGGTACCAGATAACCCTGCAGGGATGGGCCTCCTCTTGCCTGGAAGTAAGTGATTTTCTAGTGGCATTGCTGGTATCACACGCTATTTTTAATTTTTAGCAGAAACTCCCAAATTGCCCCTCAAAGTAGTCATTTCAAAGTACTTTCCCCCAGCGCCCCATCAGGGATTTCTACAGCATCCAGGCTCTCCTTACGGTATGTCCTCACACTAGGCAGCCTGAGTGGTGCTAACACTCCAGTAAAAATTCCTTGCATGATTCTGGGCTAGTCACTTCCCCTCCTGCAGCTCAAGTTTGTCTTGTTGTGACAAGTTTGTCAAGTTTGTCTACCAAGTTGTTTTGTTGTGAAGGCAAAAATGACATAAAGGGTGGAGTATGTCTAACTTGGGGGCCTCAGAAAGTGTGAACTACTCCCCCTGCAGGGGCTGATCTTCATAGGCGCTTTTCCACCTAACCCATGACCCCTTTCTCAGGGGCAATTCTGCTGGTCCCTAAGAGTAAGTGGCATCACTGCTGGGTCTGCAGAGGTGCAGGATTGGGTGAAGTGTGGGCTTGGCCTGCAAGATCTGCCAACTTTGTGAAGATAGGCCATCTCTCATCTGGCACCCCTATCCGTGTATCCTGGGGGACAAGGAAGTGGTCTCCTCCCACTAGGAGTGGTTGATTGCAGATATGGCTGAATTTTGTCAGGAATCTCCAGGTCCAAAGAGGTTTGAAGGAAGTTCTGTGACTAGTCAGGGAAGGGATATGGGTCTATCTTTCTACCCCCGTCCCTGGCCCTACACTGTGACATTGATCCTTATGCAGTACCCTGTCAGGTCCCCCAATGCCCTGCTGTCTCTGCATACTTTCCTGAGTTTGAGATGGTAGCATCATTTGTCAGCTCACTAGGCAAAGGAGCTAGAGCATTGAATAAGATGGACAAGGTTTTTACTATCATGGATTGAGTATAAATAAGTAAACAAAGTAATTGCAGAGTATAGAAAGTGCCAAGAAGGAAGAAAACTGCCTCGAATGACAGAGAACAAGTTGGGGAGCCCTTCTCTGATCATGTAGGTGTTTAATTAAGGTGAGCTCTTCAATGAAGCAGCAGTTTGTGGCTACAGGTCTTAGAAATCCTGTACAGAACTTATTGGATTGTAGGAAAAAGTCTAGGACTGGTTGATTGCAGATATGGCTGAATTTTGTCAGGAATCTCCATCTCTGTCTTGCTCCCATGTGCTGGCTGCATTCAAGTGCAGGATCTCTTCCTACAGATCCTTTCTACAGATACACAGCAGACAGTAGAAAATAACCAGGATTGGGATTCTCGTTGGAAGTGGTGTCTGAGAATCATTTCTGAACCTAACCAGGAGAATGAAGTACTCTGATTAACCAGGGAAATGGAGTGCTCTGATTGACCAGGCCTACCAGGAGCCAGGTTACTCTGGCCAGATGAAGTGGAAGTTGCAGGCAGAGGTCTGAATCCCCTCTAAGATGCCAGGGTGGGCTTGCAAACCCCAATGGTTTCTCCCACAGATTTCAAGGATGAGAAGCAGCCAGTTAAATGAAAAGGAGGAGGGCAGGGAAAGTTCCCTGCAGATGGGAAAGCAAGCAAAAGACTGGAATGGGGAAGATAATGAGAACTGCTTGAGGCAGCCAGAAGAACTCCTCACCCCTCAGGTGGCTACTCTTGTACCCCTTGCTTCCTTTGTCAGCTGAGACTGAATCTGGCTTCTCTTCCCACAGGCTGAAGCCTCCTTCTGGGAGGTCCTCCTTCTTGTGGGGTCTGGGCTTCCCTGGCTGCCTGGATACAAGGAAGACCACACGACCAAAGTAGGCAAGGGGGAGAACATGTCCCCATCACAACCATTTTCCCTCCACATAGGCCTTCAGTGTACTGAAAGGACCCTCTTCTATCCAGTTATGTTTGCAGAGACATAGTCCTAGATAGAAACAGACAACAGCAACCAGACAGATGTACTCAGATCCACAGAGACAGTGGAATAGCCCAATGATAGCAGAGGCACAGCTCCCCAGGGTTCTTCCCCCACTACACACATACACACACACCTCTCCCTCCCTCCCTCTCACTCCTACCCACCTCCCACATTCTGTGCAGTTGGGAAGAGAGGTTCTGAAAACAGGAAGTCAGGAGGTACATCCTGAGGTCCCTAAGAGCTTCCTGGAACTGATCTTGGTGACAGAGGCAGTAGTTGGGGGGGGGGGCGCGGGGAGGCCGCAGGGAAGACTGGAACATGGCAGAACATGGAACACACTTCATAGCAGACAAGGAACACAACTCATGGCAGAATAATAATAGTTATTATAATAACAGTATCATACATTCAGGACAAACCCAGCTGCCCCAAGCCAACTGCAAAATCCATATGTACAGTAGAGTCTATGTGGATAGAGGACAGGGGTCCCCACCTGCACTCCCAGGCCTTACTCAATGGCTCCTTAAGGAGGGGCCAGCCCCTCCTCCTGCCCCCTGTTGAAACTTGGCACAGGGTAGGGAGGCTGGCACTGCCAACGCCACCCCTCCATGTTGGGCAAGCCTGCACCAAGGGTTAGGCTTATCTTCTCCCAGGGGCCTGGCTGTAAGGGATGGGTGGGTGAGCCTGTGAGAGACCAGGTGGTGGCAGCTGTAGAGTGTGGCTCCTGAGTCCTGTTTTAACTCCTCCTGGCTCTTCCTGCAGGCCTGCCCATAGCAGGAAGGACCAGGGAAACTCATGGCATAGACAGGGCATGCAGAGCGGACCCATGGCATGCTTGGCCCGCCATGTGCCATGCAGCCAGCCTGAACTATAGGGCAGCGGTCAGAGGGCTGGGTGGGCAGTGGAATTCAAGGCTCCCCCTATGGGCTGGGCTGCTGATTCAGTCTGTGGTGGAGCCTCCTGAGAGCTGGGCCCTTGGGCAGGCAGCTGCAGAAATTCTGGAAGTACTAGGTCCTCTTTTCGTAGAAGGCCCCTCTGGTCATGGGCCCCACTGCTTTGTACCCGGTTCAGCAGCTCCACCAGACCTGGGGGCAACCATAAAATCCTGGCAGATCTGCCCATGCTAAGCCACCATAGTTCTGCTGTCTTATTTT
>NW_003852656.1:212383-220740 GCF_000181295.1 Otolemur garnettii | reverse complement strand
GGCTGGCGCCTTAGCCGGTTGAGCTATAGGCGCCGAGCCAGTTCTGCTGTCTTATTGTGGCCACAGCCTCCTGACCCCAGCACTAATGGCCAAGGGCCACCTGACCCAACCCCTCTGGTCCCCCAACCCCAGGCCTCTGCCTCAGCTCAAGCTTCTCTGATGCCACCCTGAAGGGTCCCCAACCCACTGTCGTACTTCCTCTGATCTCCAACCTCCATCATGCCTCAATGTACCTTCGATGTCACAGGTCTGCCGCTTTCCAGTGGCACTACCGGACAGCTTTACCACCGAATTGGGGGGCACTGAAGGGGGATGAGTGGCCTTGTCCTGGGTTCTAGGCAGGCATCCCTGCAAGAATGTGGGGTCAGAGCCACAACCAGGAGGGGAGATGCATCTAGTGGAAGAGGGTGCCCAGGCTCTCACTCACCTGGCTGTGGCAGGGGGATATGTCACTAGCTTCGGAAATCTTCGCACCTGCAGCAGAGAGTGAAATCGTTAGTATTTGCCTCCCGCCTGGACCCCCTGCCTCATGGGCCAGAGCCATCCCCAGAGATCAAGCCACTGGGCCAACATTCCCTACCTGGACAAGTGTTCAAAACTAGTCTCTGGGCCGCCACCGAGCTCACTAGCTTCTTCAGATCCAGTGGCTGCTTCTCGCCTGGCTGCAGGAGAGGTCAGCAGCCCGCGGGACATGCAGCCGACTCCCTGCCGCCCGGTTCCCGTCCGGTCCCCGCCCAGCCCCCGCCCGGAGCCCGGCCTCAGGCCCCGACCCAAGACCCCAGCCCCGCAGCTCACCCGGTGCAGCGCCACCTGCTGTGGGCTCAGACCGTGTTTCTCCAGGATGGGCTGCAGCGCGTCCTGCAGCCGTTTGGTGGGCTTGGCCGAGATGCGTACCACGCGCTCCAGGGCCGCCAGCTCGAGCCTGCACCAGACACTCGGGATGTAGAAGGAAGGATGACCGGCCTTTCTCCCACTACCCAATGGGCCAAGCTCTAGAGGGGCGAAGTTTTAACTGGGGAATGGAGGCCTGTTTTGGGGAGGGGCTTTGGTCTGGGGGCAGGGCTATAACGAGGGGCGTGGCCTGGGAGCCAGATAGCCAGAATAGAGCCAGAAGCCTGTGGGGGCACCCAAGAACCAGCCTTAGGGGTGGGACACTTACTCGAAGGTGATCCTGTTCTCCAGCCGCACTTCCTGATCCGCCAGCACAGTACACTCCTGATCCAGGACCAGGGCCTTCTGCGGATGCCAGGCAGGGTCTAAGCATCCCTCCCCCAACCCTGAGCCATCCCTAGAGGTCTGAAAGAACACCTTCACTTCCTCCACAGCCGCCACTGGGCCTTACTAGAGGGAGGGAAGGTGGCTGGGAGAGCTATAGGGGAGCAAAAGGAGTAAGGCACCAGGCTGGAGTCAGGCCTGGTAAGGCCAAAGCCAGGGAGAAAAGCGGCAAGAACCCTGCACATTCTTGGAAAAGGACTGGAGTTATGGGAAATGGTAATGCCATGAAACGGTAATGGTGGCCTATACTTCCCAGGTTAGGACAGACTATGCCTACTGAATGGCTGCTCCCTTGTCCCTCAGGCATGTGAAACCTGGCCAGACAAGCTGTTTGCATTTCCTCCTTCGCCACTCACCTTTGGTCAGCCACCCAGACTTTATCCCATTTTTGACATTTGTCCAGTTCTCTCAATCCCCTCCTACTAAGGACATTTCTTGTCTTCTCCTGCAGAAATGTTCCCCGGCCCCTCCCCAAAAAACTTCTGTGAAGCCAGAGGATGTGAAGCATCTGGCACAATGCCTGGCACACAGTAGGCACATAAACAGTAACTATCATAATTACCACTTTCAGAAGCCCCACTGCCTGAGGCCCCAGGAGTGGGGATGGGGGTAGCCTTTCCCAAGCAGTAGGCCTATGCCGTGTGCAGGGACAGGTGGAGTGTGGGAGGTGGAGTTATATTTAGCAGGCATGAAAGACCATCTGGGCTGCTGGCAGCTGCTCCAGTGGCCTGAGAGTGGGCAGAGCACCCTACTACTGCCCTTGCACCCCAGAGCTCCAAGCCCCTGGTCCCTGAGCTTGGCCAGCAAGTACCCCTTCCAGGTCCTCACTTATGACTACTACAACCAAAAAATAGCCAGGTGTTATAGCGGGCACCTGTGGTCCCAGCTACTTAGGGGGCTGAGGCAGGAAAGTCACTTGAGCCCAAGAGTTTGAGGTTGTTGTGAGCTGTGACACCATGGCACTCTACTGAGGATGACAAAGTGAGACTCTGTCTCGAAACAAACAAACAAACAAAAAATAAACTCTGCCAGGCAAACTCCTCCCCATCCACATCAATTGCTGCTTCTTCCATGAAGTCTTCCAGACACCAGCTAGAAGTGCCTACTTCCCCCCCTCCCCCAGAGATGCTCTCTAGAGGTTTCACTCCTCCTCCTTGACCATATCCTGCCTCGATCACCTTTTGCCTGAGGACAGCCCCAGGTGAGAGGCCTTCCACCCACCCACCTGGCAGGACCTTAAGACTTGTCTGCTAAGTGGATGAAATCCTGCTGGTCCCCTGGAATACAGCACTCTTCTTTTAGAACTCCCTTACTGAATGAATAAGTTTAAAGTGAGTTTTTCCTCTAGACTCTTCTTTAAAGTTTAATGCTAACTGGGCATGGTGGCTCATGCCTGTAATCCTAGCACTATGGGAGGCTGATGCAGGTGGACTGCTTGAGCTCAGGACTTCTTTTGCATCAGACCTGAGCAAAAGACCCCATCTCTACTAAATAAATAAATAAACAAATGAACAAATAAATAAAAACTAGCTGGGCGTTGTGGCGAGTGCCTGTGCTACTCAGGAGGCTGAGGCAAGAGGATCTCTTGAACCCAAGCATACAGGATTGCTGTGAGCTATGACGACACTCAAACTCAAACCAGGGTGACAGAATGAGACTCTGTCTCAAAAAAAAAAAAAAAGTTTAATGCTAGTATGCCCCAAAAGGAAAGCAGTTCATTGGTTAGCAGTTGGCTGCCCCTAGCAGCTGAGGAGGTAAGGGCTCCCCAGAGATGACCTTGTAAGGATGGCAGTCTGAACTCGGGAGTGATGGGGAAATAGCCTAGCTCCAGAAGAGGCTGTCTCCTGTTTAACCTCCCTGAGTCCATCACAGTGGGATGATGGATGAAGCTGGAAACTGAGATGGGTATGGAGTGGGGGATGAGTGGGTATCTGAGTTTTGAGTGAGGTATTGATGCTAGAGGTGGCTTGGAGTTGGGTGTGGGGATGGGAGAGGTGTTGTGGTGCTGGAGTTAGAAAGACAGGGTTGGAATTAGGGTCTAGGAGATTAGGAATGGAGTTGGAATTAGGGTCATGACTGAGCAGAGACAGGAAAAAGGTGAGGTCAGGATGAGAAAGGAGGTTGTAGGTGGTGTCAGGCCAGGTTCGCACCTGCTCGTTGCCCACCAGGTAGACCTTGATGTCAGGTAATGAGAGGCCTCGTTTCTCACAGATCCCTGCCAGCATGTCGCGGATGGTGAAGCCAGGTCGGGCCAGGGCTAAAGAAGCTGTGCCATCAGGCAAATACACACAGCAGTACTTCCCTGGCCGGCTTTCACTCTCCCCTTCTGTACTCCCAAGGCTCTTCCGGTGACTCTGATTCAGGGAAGAAGTGGGAGGAGGTTATGTGTACACATGCAAAGGCATGTGCACAGATACACAGAGATAGGAAAGCTTGCTGGGATTCAAACATGCACTTACGTGCCCAAGGGCACACCTGTAGGCATGTAAAGGTACTTCCTCCTACAAGAACACACATATGTACACCAGGCAGATGGGCACCTAGAGACAGGTCTACACACATAACCACACACACACACACATGCTGTGTACATCTGGGCACTTGCACATGCCCACACACCTGCTGACTGAGGATGTGCACCCATGACACACATGGTGACTGAGGGAGTGAGGACAGGAAGAAAGTAAGGAGGCTGAAGGGTTGGCTGTGCAAAGCAAGCTGGGAGATAGCAGTGGAGCCGGAGACTGGGAATAACGCAACTACCTAAAGGGGCTTGAGTAGTGGCCCTGGCACACAAGGCACTTGGTCTCCTTGGGAAGTCAGCTCACCTCAGATTTGTTGCTGACAAAGGCAAGGAACCCAAGGTCCAGACTGGCAGAGGAGTTGAGGGAGCCCTGAGACTCTCGGCGCAAGGCTGAGTTTGTGGCCCCACCCGCCAGCTCTAGGGAAGAGAAAGCAAATGACAGTGAACAGCCTCTCCTCCCCTCACCCATCCCTCTGCTAAAGCCTCTGCCTCACCTGGCGGACCTTGTTTGGAGCATCCTGCAGGGGCCCAATGTGGTTTGTCCCCAGGATCGTCACTACCGTGGGCACTTTCAAAACTTCGGGGGTCTAGCCACCCAGGGAAATGTGGTCACAAGGAACTTGCTTTTTGATTTTCACAGACTTACATATTAGACTGGCTGGGAGGCCACGTCGGAGTTAAGTGGGAGTTTCCCAAATTTGCCCAAACTCTCGTACCCCATCTCTGTAGCCCGCTCTTGCCCTCACCCCTGCGGAAGGACTTGCGGAGCTGGCGGCCCGCAGGACCCTCAGCAGGTGGCAGCTGCCCCAACTCCTCTACGCCCAGCGGCAGCGACTTCCCGGGCTTCAGCTTCGGTTTCTGCGGGTACAGGGAAGGCGCTGGCACCTGGCTGGGCCATAGTCCCCGTGCAGACCGTGGGCACACACCCGCGGATCTGCACCTGGGGACGTCCCCCTCTGCACACGGTGTGCGGAGCCCCTTGCCTCCTACTGCCCACCCCGCCCCCGTCCGCACCTTCCTGGTGGAGTCAGGGCTGCCGAGGTGTGAAGAGCTAGGTTTCCTCAGGGGGCGCCCCTCAGCCTCGGCCAGGAGGCACTCGCGGTACAGCGGAGACTTGACAAAGCGCGCATAGCTGTCGAATTTCATCAAGTTGAAGATCTGCGGGGCCAGCGCAAGGACTATGAACTGGCTGGCGGGTAGGCAGGTGTCGTTCCAAGCCAGATCCCCCGGGTTGGAGCAGCTCCCAGCCTAGGGTAGGGGAGTGTCTAGCCCCGCCCCCATCTCCGGAGTCGAGGCCGGGTCCCCACTTTTGGTTCAGGGAGGCTCCGCCCCTAACCATTTTTTTTTTTTTTTTTTTTTTGAGACAGAGTCTCACTTTGTTGCCCTGGGTAGAGTGCTATAGCGTCACAGCTCACAGCAACCTCAAACTCTTGGGCTCCAGCGATTCTCTTGCCTCCGCCTCCCAAGTAGCTGGGACTACAGGCGCCCGCCACAAGCCCGGCTATTTTTTGGTTGTAGTTTGTCATTGTTGTTTGGCAGGACCGAGCAGGGTTCAAACCCGCGAGCTCTTGTGTATGTGGCTGGCGCCCTAGCCGCTGATCTACAGGTGCTGAGCCCCTAACCAATTTTTCACTGCAGCCTCTGGTACCGCCCTCTGATCCCTACCCTGCCCCTGAGTTTGTCGCTGTCCCCACGTCCATATTGTTCCCTCCCCCAAGTCGCTCAGGCTTGGCCCAGGATCTGACCCAGTCTCTGCCCCTTTTCTCTCCCATCCAAGGTCATGCCCTCTCATCACAGGCCGCGCCCCTGGGATCGCTCGCCTGAAGCTGCTGTGCCCGAAACATGTCTGGCCGGGGCTCTGCCAACACCTCCTCGCCGAGCCAGGCCTGCCGGTCGATGTTCACTGGGCTCAGTGCCTGGCTGGACAGGAACTCCTGGTAGATGTTGCGGGCCTCCTGAGCTAGCTGAGGGAGGAGGGATGGGAGAAGAAGGTCGGGAACATGGCCCAAGCCCCGGTCCTCACCCCTCCATCCTCTGCTCTAGCTCCTCCTACCCCTCACCTGCTGGGTATCACTGGCTGGGATCTGCTGGAAGCGCTCACAGGCCTTCCAGAAAGTCACGTTCTCAGCGCTGAACTCCTTTTTCAGGAACTCCTGGGAGGAGGAGGAAGGCAAAGTAGTCAGAAATACAGAGATGAAATCTGGGGATATGCTCAAAGAAATTGAGACCACAGATAATCTCCCTGAGACGGAGCCAAGAGACAAGCCAGACAGATAGGGCTAGCTAGACAGACAGATGGAGCCAGTTCTGGAGGCACAGGGAAAATGAGAAGCAGAGATGAGGACAGAGAGAAGCAGGGAGAGCTACCAGCTGGGAGAAGAGGAAGAAGGTGCCAGAGGAAGGGCAGACAGGAGTGACAGAGGAGCCCGCTTTGGCTAACCTGGAGCTTCATCCATGCCCTTTTCTGTGCCCCCTCCCCTCTCCCTACCCCAGGGCTTACAGTGAAGTAAGCCAGGCCCAATGGGTCCTGCAGCAACCGCTCGAAAGACAGGGCCCAGCTGGCTACAGGCTGCTCCTCAGTGGGGAAGGGGCTGCTGGGGCCACTGGGAAGGCTGTGGATGCTGAGGGAGCTGCCTCGGCCCTGGCCCTGGCCTTGGGCCCCTGTTGTATTGTTCAGCTCTGCAGGTGGATAGACAAGTAGGGGGTGAGCCTTGCTGGCTTTCCCAGCCCTTGGTCCATCCCTCCCACCCCCAGAGTGGGCATCCACTCTGCAAATAAGTTCCCTAGAAAGATAACAAGGGACAGGGGTGTCCCGATCCATTTCCACCTCCCTCCTCCCACCCCCTCACAAGGCCTCCTCCTTGTGTAAAATGCTGTTTACTTACCTCCATCTGAGACAGCCAGAACCTATGAGACCCAAAGTAGAAAGTCAGAGCTGGCCTGGTCCAGTGAGGATTCCCAAGGGACAGTTCTGGGCCCAGCACCTAGGACCTACAACTATGTTCTCCTCCACCTGGAGAGCCATGCTGGGCTCTCAAACTTTAGCGTAGAGTGACTGGGAGGACCCCACATCTGGAGATTCAAAGCCCCAGCCGGTCTCTGTTTAGTCAGGGTTTTACTCCCTTTGTGTTCTGTGCCAACCACTATGTGTTGGGGCTTATGCCAGGGACCTTCCAGTTGCCCCTGATAGGTGAGCCCTGTGTGTATAGCATGGTAGGTAGGAGCAGACTTTAGCCTGTTTCTGTTACTTACTAGCTATGTGACTTTGGGCAAGTTAGTTAACTTGTTTGCCTCTATCTATAAATAGAAGATGATGTTGATATTAATAGAATCTTCCTTTCTGGGGCTGTTGTGAGGATCAAATCAGTTTAATATAATTACAGTATCTAGAACAGTGGCCAGCATGAGGTAAGGTTATAGCAATATTTGCTGTTGTTTTTGAAGAAGGAGCAGTGTCCCTGTGGCCAATGAATGCCTTACTGCAACTGTTTCCTCTTGGGATCCAGGGTCTCTGACAGGTCCCATCCGCTTTAGGCAAGGCACTTGATACTGTTTTGCAGTGTAGAGCAGTGGCTCTCAAACTTAGCATAGAGTGACTGGGAGGACCCTACCTCTAGAGATTCAGGGCTAGTAGGTCTGGGATAGGGCCCAAGGCTCTCTGTTTCTAACAAGCTCCTGAACAGTGCTGATGCTGCTGACCCAAGGACCACACAGTGAGTAGCAGCACTGCAGAGGCCAACTCCAACTTCTCTGGGAATCCCAATCATTAGTGAAACAGAAAAACCCTCCTCTCAAAATGACTCTTGCTGTGGTTTCCCCTGGCTTTCTGCTATTCTAGCAGCTCCTCCAGCTTCCTTATGACCTCCTACCCATGTAGTGTGGCCTCTGCCTCTCCCTTGCTGTCCCAGTCCCTTTGTCCCAGCCACAGATCTCTAGCTCCAAACACATAGCTAACTTCCTGCTAAATTTACCCCCAAATTTCTCACAAATCCTTCAAACTCAGCCAGTCTCACCAAAACAGAGTACTTAGCCAGCTTTCCTATATCCCATCTTTCTTCCATCACCTGGGCTCCCCACATCAGGCTTGAGTCATATTCATCCCCTATACCCCCCTTCACTATGCCCTTCCTCTTCCTTCCATTCCATTGGATATAGGTCTGCAAACATCTGTTCTGCCAGAAAGCAGCCCCCTGCCCCTCTGGCTACAATCTCCTTCTCTGCTTCCCTCTGCTAACCTGGGAGCACCCAGGTTACAGAGCAGCCATTCAAGGGCCAGAATGGCCTACAGATATGCAGGATATTATTATCTTTGCTCTCAGAACTTTTTTTAAGGTTTTTTTTGTTTTTTTGGAGAGTCCCTCCTAACAACCTCAGAAAGGCCAGAAAGTGTCCTGTCCCCTACCCACCATGTCCCAGCCTAGTACTATGGGACAAAGCAAATAGATCCAGAGAGACCAGGGTTCCAGTCCTGGCTCTCTTGTTCCTTCTAAACTGAGGAGCTTAGAATGGATCTCAAAGGCTTGTTGAGATGCTACAGTGGAATAATTTTTTTTTTTTT
>NW_003852656.1:207550-212278 GCF_000181295.1 Otolemur garnettii | reverse complement strand
AGCTTCAAGCTGTCGCCCTGGGTAGAGTGCCATGGCATCACAGCTCACAGCAACCTCCAACTCCTGGGCTCAAGTGAGTCTCCTGCCTCAGCCTCCTGAGTAGCTGGGACCACACACGCCTGCCACAACGCCCGGCTATTTTTTGTTTGCAGCCATCATTGTTGTTTGGTGGGCCCAGGCTGGATTTGAACCCGCCACCTTGGGTGTACGTGGCTGGCGCCTTAGCCACTTGAGCCACAGGCATCGAGCCACTTTTTTTAAGTTTAAAGAGATTTCCCACATTTAAAAATTGAAGGATTTTACATGAAACACCAGCTTTCTGTCTGCTCATTATGACTGATGCTCCCTCTTCTTCCCAGTATGGTAAAGTAGGCTGGCATTGAGCAGCCACTGCTTTTCCTAGAAGAGGCTCACACTTTCCTCAGGTGCCCCAGGGCCAGTTTGATGCATGTATACTTGAGGAGGCAGTGGAAGGCAGGTTCAAATTTGGGAGATCGATCTGTGCTCTATGACCTTGGACAAGTCACTTAACTTTCTGTGCCTCAGTTTCTTCCACTAAAAATGGGGCAAACAATCATCCTGACTTCAAAGGAATGCTGAGATTAAGTGAGTTAAATATATAGAGAGAACTCAGAACACTATCTGGGGTACAGTACACAGTCCAAGAACCTTGCCATTCTTCCTGGGGTGGTTGTATTTGTGCTGGTACTTGACCTGCTGGGCACTTGCCACCCCTGCTGTAGAGAAAAAAGCATAAATGTTGGGGGAGTCTGTCATGCCTGGATTCAAATTCCACCCCTGCCTTCTAGCTTTATGACCTTAGGTTCCTCCCTGAGTCACCTCCCCTCTTGTGCTCTGGGACTCCAAGTTGCTGGTGAGAGAAAATTTGTACAGAGCACGGGTGGGCAGAGAGCTGCTGGTACCCTGCCCTTTTTGCCTCCTGCTGGGCCTGCTCCTTGGCCTCTGCCCTCCCCCTGGGTGACCTTGTCAAAAGGGTCATTTCCCCCAGTGAGACATGGTGCTTCCCAGGGCCACTGGAAAAAGTTCTGACTCTGGGGTTGGCCATGGGTTGCAAAGAGGGGCGAGTTGAAGTCCTTCCTGGCCCAGTGGCAAGCAAGACTTCTTTCCAGGCTACACCAGCCCTTCCTGGCTACTGCTCTGCCAGACTGGGGATGCTGGCACCAGCCTTACCCCATGTTCTGAGAATCATCAGGACTGGCATCCTCTGGTGTGGCTGCCTGACTCTGTCCTCTGTGGGCACCCACTGAGCCTCTGTCTTGCCCTCCAATCCTGATCAGCCTCTCATGTGTTCAGAGCCCTCCTGGCTCCGGGAGTCCCAAAGATGGCCCCAAGTGCTATGGCTGTGGCCAGCCCACACTCTGATTTTGTTCGGGCCTCAGAGGTTTTATTTTCTCTATTTGGTTTAATTGAATATTGTGTTATTAGGGGGTTGGCCCCAGGTCCTCCTCTTTAGGCCCCACCTATTGTGATGGGCCCCTCAGGGTCCATTCCTTGCCCCAGGAGGCACATGGCAGTTGCCAGGTTACAGCTAAAACCTTACTTGGGTCTGACTAATGAACCCCTTCAGCCTCACCCATTTCCCTCCCCCTCACCTCCACCCCACACTTGATCAAACTTTTCTATTTTCCTTACACTCCTGCACATTCCTGCTTCCGGCCTTGCCATTGTCTCTCCCTGGTGCACTGCTCCCACTCCCCCAGGGAATGGCTCCCTTATCTCTACCCATTGACATTAGCCCCAAACCCCAGCCCCTGAATCCCCTTCCTACCATATGCATGCCCACCCATGTCCAGATCTCTCTCCTTGGCCAGTCTGATTATGCCTAGAGGGCAGGCCTGGTTGGTAAGGGGATAACATCTGAAGACCCTTGTCAACAAGCACTCTCTTTGTCCCAGTGGTCCCCAGCAGCCATGTGGGCCCTGTCCTGGTATCAGGGATGCTCAGCCTCTGAATGGCCCTCATCTGCCACCTGCAGTTCCCCATCCCAGCCTCTCTTTCAGACAATGTAAGTATGAGAATCTAGAGATGGGAGGAAGTCCAATTTTAGGTCTGCCATTCAAGGACAAATAACTTCTCTGAGCCTCAGTTTCCCCCTGGTTAGCATGGGACTCAGCACTCTCAATCTCCTGAGGCTGCAGTGAAGGTCAAATACCTCCCCATGGGTCAATGCACCAGGCACAGATTGGCAGAGTAGGGTGCAGATGCCCACTGCTCTAGTGTGCTGACCTGCCCAGGCTGTGAGGCCAGGGGAAGTTGTGCTGAGCAGGGCAGGCCTTGCCCCACCTTAGCCTGTAGCCGGTTTGAGCAGAAGTGGTGAATGAATAGGGGAAAAGGGGAAGAAAATGTGAGGAAGGGTGTGGTGGCCAGTGACACCCCCAACCCATGGTTGGACCTTAGCTGGCTATACTTTTTGCTTAGAAAGTAGGGCCTGGGGGAGTGGCTGGTACTTGAGAATACTAAGGTGAGGGTAAGGTCCCAAATTTCCTGAGTTCTGGCTGTGTGATAGGCACCCTCTGGGAGCACAGATCCAGGTTCTCACTCCATCCTTACATCTTTATCTTGTATGGCAGTTATTATTACCCCCATTTTACAGATGAGGAAACCAAAACTCAAATCACACAGCTGGGAATTGGCAGAGCTGAGATTAAAACTCAAGTTTGCCTGGCTCTGGAACTTGAGATCTCCCTGTCCTTCAACAAAAGTGCCTCCCTTTGTGGGCCAGAGAAGCTTTAAAGGCCCTCAGCCCTAGGGGCACAGGTGGGCAAGACCAATTGAGTATGAAGGGACCAGGGGCTCCTCTTGAACTGTGCCCTCTGGAATACACCATGAAGGAAGGACCAAGTTACTGAGCACCTTCTCTGCTGGGTGCTCTGAACCATCATCTGATTTCATCTTAGCTTGAGGAAATGGAGGCTGAGACTATCTCTGAGGAACACAGAACCTGGGTGTCTGGTCCCTTCAACTTAGGCACATGTGAAGCTGACCCTAACCTTGGCTCCTCTTTAAGGCCACCTTGAACTTGAATGACTGGTCCCAAGCTGGACTCCAGGAACATAAGAGACATACATGGGCTTTGCCTTGCAGGTCTCCTTGCCAGGAGGAGAGGACTAGCCAGGCTCCCTGACAGAGGTAGAATGGGATAACTGCCCCCTTTGCAGTCTCCCCTTGGGCTACTTCCCTGCACACACATCATGTGTCTTCCCGTATCCGGGTCTCTCTCTGCCATGCTCTTCCCTCCCCCAGATTTGTGCATTCATTGAGGACTAGAGTTAGTCAAGAAGTTAATTCTCTCTTGCTGAGTCCCTGTCAAGCTTTCTCCATCTCTGACCTGCTTGGCTGCTACCTGACTCTGAATTTTATTCTGGTCTTTTTGCCTGTGTCCTTTGTGTTTGCCAGACTGGGGGCTGCTCAAGGGCAGGGGTAGGGCCGATGGGCCTGGGTCTGCAGTGTCTAGGATAGGGGTAGCACCCTGCAGGCCCTAAGGAGGGGTTGCTGAATGAGTGAGTGAATATGCGAGCGAACAAATGAAGTGGCAGTTGGGACTGTACGAAGACATCCCTGGGAGGTAGCTGGGAGCTGTCTCTCAGTGACAGGTTTCACTGTGACTGCCTGACAAGCTGGGTGGTAGAAGTGAGGGTGAAAACTGAAGCTGCCTTGGTAGAGAACGAGAGGGGTGGGGGCAGAGGCAGGCAGGTCTGGGAGATTCACAGGCTGATCCCTCTACTCACTGGCTGAAATTGGCACATCATTTATTCCTCTGAGTCTCTCTTGAGAGGTGACTCATGGAAGGACTACACAGCTGAGCCCAGGTGCTCTCCATCCGTACCCTGCCATGATGCCAGTGGCTGTCTACCCCTTCCACCCTGACCAAGCATGGCCTCAGAGAGCTGCCTAGTGACCAGCAAGCAGCCAATTTGTGACCCTTGGAATTGCAAAAGTCACAGAGATGGCACAGAGTGTTCAGAATGGGCACAGGAAGGGCAAAAGTAAACCTGCATGTGGAAGTTTCAACAGGAGCTGGGGCATCCATGGGCTTGATGTAAGTGGGGGCAGAGCTTGGTGGCACTCTTCCTACTCTGAGTGACTTTTGGTTGGAGAAGTCACGGGCTGGCACAGAAGGGGCAGAAGCTGGGTTCTTCAGGCCCCTTCAGCTGCCCTGCAGTTTTAGACACAGTTCCAGAAGCATCAGTCCAGCTGCCCTCCAGGGCTGTTCTTCCTCAGCTTCCTGGCCCAGACAACCAGAAAGGGGCAAGCCAATTGTAATGCTTCTGGGGGGGAAGTACAAGCCAGGGGGGGTTCTTGAACTTTCACAGCTGGGCTGGTGGGGGCTGAATGGGCTTTGAGGGATTTGCCTCTCTCCCATCCTGACCCAGGCCATCAAGAGATGCTGGCGAAAGGAAAGATAAAAGCAGGTCTCGGGAATTAGGAGGCAGGAGTAGGGATGGGCATTGCTCAGCTTCTTGGTGAGGAAATCCCTAAAGAGGGGCTAAAAATGTGGGGAGCATCAGGCTGAAGTTTATGCAGACTCTACAATGGGTCAAGGGCCTCGCATTAATTATTCCACTGTATCAGGCTCAGAGCCTGTAGCCCATGTGGCTAAGGCACCAGCCACATACACCAGAGATGGCACAGACATATACACCAGAGCTGGCAGGTTCAAACCCAGCCCAGGCCTGCCAAACAACAATGACAACTACAACCAAAAAA
>NW_003852656.1:197435-207403 GCF_000181295.1 Otolemur garnettii | reverse complement strand
AAAAAAAAAAATTGTTCCACTGTATCATCTCAACAAGCCTTTGAGATCCATTCCAAGCTCCTCAGTTTAGAAGGGACAAGAGAGCCAGGACTGGAACCCTGGTCTCTCTGGATCCATTTGCTTTGTCCCATAGTACTAGGCTGGGACATGGTGGGTAGGGGACAGGACACTTTCTGGCCTTTCTGAGGTTGTTAGGAGGAACTCTGCCAAGCCTGGGGGCAGACCCTAGAGAGAGAAGGGTGGCCCAGCACAGCTCACTCTACCTACTGAATGAATGAGAAGAGCTGGACCCTCCAAGGGCAGCTCTAATTAGGGGTTAAGCAGTGAGGGAGAAGGTGTAGGGGGTGAGGAAGTTGCAGTGGGGCATCCTGCTTCTCTGTCCTTCCTGGAAGCTCAGGAACTACCAGGAGCTTCACCAACCTGGTCTGACCCTGCTGACCTATCCCAGGCTGCACAAAGAATGCTAGTTCTGGCAGAAGCCTCCCAAGCAATTCTGGCTATAGGGCAGTGACCTAGCAAGGGCTGACACTAACCTGACCTTGGGCACCTGGGGCATGGGGTGAGGAGGGAAGAATTGAGGCTGAGTGCAGTTTGGGAGCTTGGGATACTGTGGGGGTAGATGGGGTGGGAGGGTGGGGAGGAGGAGGTGGGAGGAGGAGGGAGGAGCACACCAGATCTCCCTGCTACCATGGGATGCAGCCCGAGATCAGGCTCATGCCAGTAGCAGGTGAGAGAGCAGTGGGGGCTGGTCTCATCCCCAGAGTTGCACCAGGCTCCCAACAGGACCGTCTGGAAGTGTCCTGGGTAAGGGCACCAGGTCCTACTGCTTGCTGCTGTCTGTACCTAACTTCTCCTGCCTGCCCTATTGCCCAGCCGTGCTGGGTGTGCCTCCTGGGCTCCACCCTGGGTGTACCCACCCCCTCCTCATGGCCCTGCCCCAGAGCCCACACTCACCATGCGCCCGTTGGGGACGCCCAGGTGCTTCGGCTTCCCTGGCATGCCGCCTCCGATCACAGGTCCCCACCACAGGGGCTGCCCACCATGGGGACTGTGGGCAGTTCTGGCCAGACCCTGCACAGTGGCAGGCAGGCAGTGGAGAGATCCCGACTGAGCTCCTGTGGGCCCTCACATCCTGAAACACCAGCTCACTACCTCTTTTCTCTGCCACAGGAAGTGTCTCTATAGAAACCAAACCACAGAAAGAAGCAAGGTCTAAGAGAGCGAACGCCTCTTCCTACACACACACACACATTTGCGCACGCACACACACACACATTCGCGCTCGCACACACATGCTGCCAACACACCCTTGGCTGCATCCCACACAAGTAGCAACCCACAGCAGAGGTCTCTGTGTGCCCAGCCAGGAGCCAGCCCATTCTGGCCCAGCCTAGGGAGCTCTAAGGTCATGTCTGGATACACAGGAGAGCACGTAAACTAAACATACCTAGGAACCTTTGTGCACTGTGGCAACATTCCTGGGAACACACATAAACACGCATCTGTGTCTCCACATGTGGACTTTACTCAGCACATGCTTATACCTACTGTGTGCTGGCCATGTGCGTGCTCAGTACCCCTCCCTCCAGCAGTTGTGTGTGTGCAGAGTTACCAACCCTAACTGCAGACGTCTACAGGCTGTCTTCCCATATATGTGCACAGGTGTGTAAACAGATGGACAAGTTGCATGCATGGCCATGCACACACAAACCACTTGTGCATGTCATAAACACACAGGCTTGTCTGACATGGTAGCACGTGCCTGTAGTCCCAACTAGTTGAGAAGCTGAGGAAAGAGGATGGCTTGAGCCCAGGAGTTCAAAGCTACAGTGAGTTATGATCATACAATTGCACTCCAGCCTGGGCAACACAGTGAGAACTTGGCTAGGTGTGGTGGCTCAAGCCTGTAATTCTAGCACTCTGGGAGGCCAAGATGGGTGGATTTCTTGAGCTCAGAAGTTCAAGACCAGCCTGAGCAAGAGCGAGATCCCATCTCCGCTAAAAAATAGAAAAACTAGCTGGGCACTGTGGCTGGCACCTCTAGTCCCAGCTACATGGGAAGATGAGGCAGGAGGGTCACTTGAGCCCAAGAGTTTGAGGTTGCTGTGAGCTATGATGCCACAGAACTCTACTCAAGGTAACAGAGTGAGACTCTGTCTCAAAAACAAATAAATAAAACCACCTGAGCTCTCCCTCATAAGGAACACATTGGTATATAGTTATATGCATGCACCTGGAGAGGTGTGTGGGACAGGCACACCTGCACATAGACACATCTGTGTTCAGACACCCCAGTGACATATGCAACCATGAACATGCTTACCTACCTGGGGAGGGAAACAGATCAGGTATGTCTATGCCCAAGACATATGTGCATTCACACTACTCAGATAGAAATGTTACCTTGGGATTACTGTCTTAGTCAGTCAGGCTGCTATAACAAAATAACAAAGACCAAATGGCTCAAATAAAAACACTATTTCTCACAGTTCTGGAGGCTAGGATGTCCAGATTCAAGGTGCCAGATGATCTGGTATCTAGTCAAGCTCCTCTTGCTAGTTTGCAGAGGGCTGCCTCTATGTGGTGTCCTCATGTGGCAGAGAGCAGAGAAAAAGGAAGCCAGTCTCTCCTGTCTCTTTTTATAAGGGCACTAATCCCATTGAAATGGGTTTCCTGGCTCGGCGCCTGTGGCTCAACCGGCTAAGGCGCCAGCCACGTACACCTGAGGTGGCGGGTTCGAATCCCCAGCCTGGACCCGCCAAACAACAATGACGGCTGCAACCAAAAAATAGCCGGGCGCTGTGGCGGGCGCCTGTGGTCCCAGCTACTTGGGAGGCGGAGGCAGGAGACTCGCTTGAGCCCAGGAGTTGGAGGTTGCTGTGAGCATGATGCCATGGCACTCTACCCAGGGGGATAGCTTGAGGCTCCGTCTCAAAAAAAAAAAAATGGATTTCCTTCATGGCCAAAGGCCCCATCTCCAAATATTATCACATTGAGGGTCAATGTTTTAACACAATGAATTTTTTTTGGAGTCAGAGTCATGCCATGTTGCCCAGGCTAGAATACAGTTGTGTAATCATGGCTCACTGCCCCCTTTAACTTCTGGGTTCAAGTGATCATCCAGCCTCATTCTCCTGAGTGGCTGAGACTACAGATGCATGACACCACACTCAGCTATATATATATATATATATGTATATATATATATATATATTTTTTTTTTTTTTTTGAGGCAGTATTACTATATCACCCTCGGTAGAGTGCTATGGTGTCACAGCTCACAGCAACTTTTAACTCTTGGGTTTAAGCCAGGCGTCCTCAAACAATGGCCCACGGGCCACATGCGGCCTGCCTAGGACATTTATTTGGCCCACCAGGTGTTTTTGCCGCCACTGCCTGTCCTGCTTAGCAGCCGACTCGTCCTGGGGCCCGCAGTCCAGCCCTCCAACGGTCTGAGGGACATTGAACTGGCCTCCTGTTTAAAAAGTTTGAGGTCTTAAGCAATTCTCTTGCCTCAGCCTCTCAAATAGCAGGGACTACAGGTGTCTGCCACAATGCCCAGCTATTTTGTTGTTGTTGTTGCAGTTGTCATTGTTGATTTTAGCTGGCCTGGGTCAGGTTTGAACCACCAGCCTCGGTGTATGTGGGCACTTAGCTTCGGGCACCACCAGCTAGTTGTTTTTCAATGTTTTATAGAGTTGAGGAGGTAGGTGTGTGACCTCCACCCTCTCTTTTTCTCTTTCAGCTGGGTAGATACAGAAGATGAGGAGGACTAGGGGATTGTGGAATCACGAGAAGGAAGGTGCCAAGGTCTATGCATTAGTGCATGAAAGCAAACCAGCCATCACCCCAGTCACCAGTTTGGGGCAGCCATGTGAGTGAGAAATGAAATTCTTTGAGCCATGAAGCACATTAGGGACAAGGTTTTATGGAAGCTAGCATTGCCCTAGTTAATACACCTTTTGCCAGACAACTTGCTTCAGGCTTCCCAGATGGAGAATTCAGTCAGACTTGGTGGAGGGCAAGGAGTTGTCCTTGGTAAGGAGTGGAGTTAGGGGTTGCTTTGGGGCCTGGCCTATTGGCTGTGGTAGTCTTAATAAGGTGTACAACTGTCAGGGTGCCTATGAGGGGATTGTAGGTGACATGACAGGAAACTGCCTATCTGCTGTGCCACAGATCCACAGAGTGCTTTACAGTTTGTAGGGTCTTTTCTCAACATGACTTAATTTGATTCTCACAACCACTTGTGAAATGTCATTATTCCCTTTTTAGAGATTTGGGAAACTAAGGCTCAGAGAGAAGTCAGTTTCCCCAGGTTACACGTCCCATTAAAGATCTACTAAGCTGGCTCGGCTCCCATAGCACAGTGGTTACAGTACCAGTCACATACACTGAGGGTTGAGGGTTCAAACCCAGCCCGGGCCAACTAAGCAGCAATGACAACTGCAACAAAAAAAATAGCTGGACGTTGTGGCAGGAGCCTATAGTCCCAGCTACTTAGAAGGCTGAGGCAAGAGAATCACTTGGGCCCAAGAGTTTGAGGTTGCTGTGAGCTGTGGTGCCAGGGCACTCTACCCCATTTTGACATAGTGGAACTCTGTCTCAAAAAGCAAAAAAGATCTACTAGGCTGTGAATGTGCCTGCATCACCATCAGCCCCGGTGCTAGCAGCTCACCCCCTGCTAAAAGCCCAGTCACAGCCTTTGCCTGGGACTCCCTTTTAAGTTTGTCCTCCACTTCTGCCTGCCACAGAAGTTCCTATTCCTATCCCCATCTCTGAACACATCTTCACCCTGGGACTTACCTGGTTTTCTGCACTCCATGAGAGTGCTGCTGTGCCTCCAGTCCACAGGACATTGTTCTCAACTTCTCTTGCCCTGGCTTCTCACAGGGCATGAGTTACTGATGTCTGGTCTCTAACTGGTACTTCTGGCCTTCCCTCTCTGTGGAGCTCATCTTGGCTTAGGCCTTGCCCTTTCTCCCCTGGTCACAGTGAATTCAGTCTCCCTACCTGCAGCCCCTCTGATCTTGTCTCCTCACGATAGCTAGAGAAATCCATGCTTAAAAAGTACACTGCTTGGGAGGGGAGTGGCAGAAGATTTTCCTATGTAGTCCTGGGAAATGGCCATTTTCCTAAACTAGGAATTGAAGGCCCTTCAAGCTTTGGCCTTAGCCACCTGCCAACCTTCTGCCTCTTGGATTTCTCAGCCATTCCAAACTGCTTGTATTCCTTGTGCTTTCAGGCATCCCTCCCTGGTTATGCATCTCTTGTTTACCCTGCTGAGAATGGTTTTCCCTTTCCCAATAAACTCTTTTTTTTTTTTTTTTGAGACAGAGCCTCAAGCTGTCCCCCTGGGTAGAGTGCCATGGCATTAGAGCTCACAGCAACCTCCAACTCCTGGGCTCAAGCGAGTCTCCTGCCTCCGCCTCCCAAGTAGCTGGGACCACAGGCGCCCGCCACAGCGCCCGGCTATTTTTTGGTTGCAGCCGTCATTGTTGTTTTGGCGGGTCCGGGCTGGGGATTCGAACCTGCCACCTTAGGTGTACGTGGCTGGCGCCTTAGCCGGTTGAGCTATAGGCGCCGAGCTTCCCAATAAACTCTTACTCAGTCTTCTTCATGACCCAATTCTAGGTTCTAAGATAACATTCATTCTTTCACCAATTACTTATTAATCATAAGTAATTATGATTAATTGCCATGCACTGTTCTAGATGCTGGGTATTCAGTAGTGACCATGGCTGACAAAAATCCCGCCTCTCATGGACATCTGGTGGAATGTGCATGTCCTTGTTTATACAGGTGTAGGCAAATCTCTAGAAAGGTACACTGCTTGGGAGGGGAGTGGCGGAAAAGTTTTTATGTGTTTGTATGTCAGTTCTCTCTCTCTCTCTCCAAGCGCACACACACATGAAATGTATGACTTTAATAACTGAAAAAGCTAATTAAAAATATATGACCCTTGCAGGGAGGAGGGAGGAGGGGGAAATAGGGAGGAGGGAAGGGGAATTGGTGTGCTACCACCTGATGGACACAATGTAAGGGTATATGGCACAGCTCCTGGGTGCAAGACACAACTTACAGGCACCTCATCTAACAAATGCGAACGTAACCTAATTGTTTATACCCTCATATTAATTTGATATTAAAAAAATATGACCCCAAAACGATGTCTCAGTACTCAGTCTTGAATAAATTCTTTCAGTTCAGGGTAGATTCTCAAAATAAAGGAGCAAGCAAGCAACATCCTGCCCTATGATCTATAACAGGAGTCATTAATTCCAATGTCAAGAGGGGCCAGGCAAGTGCTGTGAATTAGTGGCCAGATGGGGACTAGCTTGGAAGAAGCAGCCCTCTGTAGAGGGGCTGTCCCATGCAGCTCCAACCCATCCTTCTTTTGTGGAATGAGGGCCTAGATCTTCCCTTTTTCATGAAAAAAAAGGAAGTCAGGATTTCTAATATGGATCTAAATATCCAGTTTCATTTAAATAGAATTAGCAGGTAAAACAGAGCTCTATTCAGCTGCAAACAACCAATTTTCTTTTTTTTTTTTTAATTTAATTGCTTGGCTGGGGCCAGGTTTAGAACCCACCACCCTTGGGATATGGGGCTGGCGCCCTACTCACTGAGCCACAGGCGCCACCCCAACAACCAATTTCAACCTCTAATTTACAGCCAGCTTTCCTGGACCTTTCATGGATGCTTCTTGCTGCATCTGCACTGCATTCATTTGGATCCCGATGAGGACCTAGGCCAGGATCTGGGCTGCTCCTCTTGCTTCAACCTGACACTCTGAGGATGGGGAGTGGGGGTGAGGGGTAGAGGAAGTTCTCAAGTAACTGGGAATTCTGAGCCTCCAGAGTCATGAAGCTGGGACAGATGAAGCCAGAGACGGCTTAAAGGCTCGCTCGCGCTACCCCGTGAGTTCAAGACCGCGAGGGGTTTGGAATCCAGACCTCCGCTTTCAATTTGACCTCCTTTCCCCCCAGACCTGGAACGGTTATTCCACACATGCAACGTGTGGCCAAATGTCCACAGTATTGTAGTCTTTGGGCGTCCAGCCCACTCGGGGGGCCCTCAAAAACTACAAGTTCCAGCATGCTCCCCGTCACAAGCACCCTCTCTCCGCTCGCTGCCTCAAACCATCTCTCTGCTCCTTATTAGCTCTCAAGCCTAACGTGCTGTTCCATGATTGGATGTAGCTCTTGTCGCTCGTAAGAACTTGTGGCTGAGGCTAGGCGACAGGTGCTTTGGAGTCATCCAGGAGATGGAAAGTTGCTTGACCAAGATGAGGGGCTGCCTAACCAATAAAGTCGCCACCCTCTCAGCTGCTAGGCTATACTTTTTAACTCCTTGGAGAAGCTAAGGTTGAAGGGCTTCCGGCCGGAGACCATTATATGGCACACCCGGAAGGCGGAAGTTCTGGGGGCGGAAGTGGCGGAGAGCAGAGGAGAATGGCGGCAGAAGGCTGGTTTCGGCTCTGGGGCTGGGGCCGGCGGTGCCCGGGAAGTCCTAGGCTTACCGGCCCCGGCCCTGGCCCCACTACACCTCTAATTCTTCTTCTGTTTCTGGGTTCTGTGGCTGCGGACATAACTGATGGCAACAGTGAACATCTCAAGCGGGAGCATTCGCTCATCAAGCCCTACCAAGGTGAGGCCTTTGGGGCAGAAATGGGTGAAGAGTGAAGGCGAGGCTGGTCAGGCGTGTCCTTTCTCTAGAGCAGAGAAGCTCTTTGGGTTTTCTGTCTCTGGCAGGACGAGTACTGGCATAGCCTCTTACACACTTGTCTATGCCCTTTTCTCTGCCCACAGGGGTCGGTTCCAGTTCCATGCCTCTCTGGGACTTCCAAGGCAGCACTATGCTCACGAGCCAGTATGTACGTCTGACCCCTGACGAGCGCAGCAAAGAAGGCTCTATCTGGAACCACCAGGTGAGTGTTTCTCAAGAGCATACTGTCCAGTTAGACACTCTTCCTTGCCTTCCCAGTAGCTAAGACCTTGGTTTATAGGCTTGCCCCTTCCTCCTCAGTACCCTCCCCATTTTGGTCGCACTAATAATAGCAAGTGAGGGATATTGTGTAGTTACTGTGTCAGGGGCTGTGCCTGGCACCTTACACCCTCACTTAATTTCTAAAAAAGCTGTGCGAGGTAAGTGATGGTATCGCTTCTGTTTTACCACTAAGCAACTAAGGTTCAGAGTTCAAAGTGCCTTACTCAAAGTCACATAGCTAGGAAGCAGCGAAGCTGTGGGCTGAGTTGAAGTGAACCCCCTCAATAGTGGGAAGAATGGAACAAACTAGATCTTTTGGGGGTATTTTGCTTGTATTAGGTAGTGACCTTCCTATGCCTTATGTTGTATTCAGTCTCAAACTGGCTGTTTTAAATGATGGCTTTCATGGTTTTATGTAGAGATAGCCAGTGACTGGAATAACCTACAGTTAACCTATCAGACTGATCTGTCTGATCTCCAAGCCCACAATTCACTTGATGCACCTGACTCCTTTCTCTTGGACAATAGAGGAACCCCTTAGTGCATGTTTGAGGGTGTTGTCATCAGTGGTTTGAAGGGACTGGACTTGGGGGCAATTTTAATTTCTGTGGCCATTGCCTCAGAGGGGCATATAGTACATAAACAGAGGCCAATACCAGCTGCTACCCAGATTGCACACTGAGGAGGTCTAGATGAGGAAAGGGGTGAAAGAGGAATGATTTGGGCTGGGTTACACGTGGAACCTGCTTCTGCAATAGCCTGCGTAATCCTAGCCCTTCCCACACTTAAGCTGCTTAAACCAGTGTCCTAGTTTTCTCCACCATCCTGTTCTCTGGTCCCTTCTGGTTGACTTTCTCACTTAGTTTTGGAACCCACGCTGTCCTTGTGTTGCCTCATCTGACTATCTCCTCAGCTTCTCCTCTCCTTCCTGCCCTGTGCCCCCACACTGCTGTTACTGGTATCTGAGGTTATTTTCTTCAGCTTTCACTTTGAACATCAGAGCCTGGGGTCTTCTGTGAGGGCATAAGCATGCATTTTGTCTACACAATCTGGTCCCTGTTTCCCGATGTCTCCAGATACTCTGTTAATTTTGTTCTAGCATCTCTGGCTGCCTTTTTGCCTCAGGACCTTTGCACATGTTGTTCCTTCTGTCTGGGACACTGCCTCCTGGCTCTTCATGCCTGCCTGGCTCCTTCTGGTCTGTCAGGTCTCAGTTCAGCTGCCACCTGCTCAGGGTACTTCATTAACCATCTTGTCTCCCTGAGTGGGATTCTGTCACATTTTTCTGTCTTAGGACTTTCAGACTTTTTTTTAGGTAATACTACAGCCTTATTTTTTTTATGGAAGTGAGTTCAGAGTAATGTTAATTTCTTCTTTTTTTTTTTCTTTAAAGCAAAGTACAGATAGTGCCAGGATTGTTAGAAATGGGATTTAGGCACAAATAACAGACACATCTAGGACAGTGGATTAAATTAAGGTTGTAGGTAGCTGGTGATTGACATTGTAAGTGCTTAAAGATGTCACAGGACTAAGAGGATTCTGTGTTTAACTTCACTGAATTTTCATAGTCAAAATGAAATATAATCATTTTGCCTGCCTTCCCCATTCAGCTCCAGGGACTTTTCCTTTATGGCCCTGCTGATAGTCCTTAAAGGTCTGGAGTGGTTCCTATAATTCTGAAAGAGATTACTTAGAGTTCTTAGAATTTTCTCTCCAGCATTTCCCAAAAACAACCTCTTCCTTCACTGAGGTGGAGAGATACTTTCTGAACTTTTCTCCTTTTTGTCTCCTTCACTCACTCTATTGGGAGGAGGCTCACCCTCAGACAGCTTCTGCTGTCTTCAGAGCAACTATAGTGTGGTCCAGATGAAGGAGAGTAGCTAAGAGGTGATTAGAACTCTAAGTGCCTGTGTGAAAACCCCACACTGTACCCTAGAAGTGCATTAATGTACATAGTTACCATTCAATAAAAAAAAAAAAAA
>NW_003852656.1:195091-196229 GCF_000181295.1 Otolemur garnettii | reverse complement strand
TTTGGCGGGTCCGGGCTGGGGATTCGAACCCACCACCTTAGGTGTATGTGGCTGGCGCCTTAGCCGGTTGAGCTATAGGTGCCGAGCTGAATTGTATCATCTTAATGCAGTATTTTTAATGATTGAAAATCTCTTAGCTATTAGCTTGTGATATTTCCTCTACAACTAAAATAAGTATAATAATGTAAGGTTTTTAACTTTTGAGACCTTGAAAGTAAGTTTTAAGATTTTCTTTGGCATTATAATTATCTATACATAGTTGATCAAAATAAATGCATTATACAGTTTTTGAATAATTATTGTACAAAAGCAAAGATTTTTAAAATGCATTTCAGTGGGATGTCAGCTCCACCCTCATCTGGATGGTCACTATTGTCAGAATAAGACCAGCTTCAGTACTTTGCTTTTATATATGTGATTTCTCAGAAACTGTTCAAATAGGAGGTAGTCAGAGGAAGTAGCTTTTAAGTCACTTTTAACTTGTACCTCACCTGCTTAAAATCCTTCAGAGGCTTCATATTACCTGTCTTATAATATTTTCTGTCTGTTAATCTGCGCACATGGAGGCTTTCTACGGCCTGGATCTACTTGGCGGAGTCAGTTTCCAGGTCCTCCTCCACTGTTGAGTTTGCACCTTCCTGGAACTGGTTCCCTGCATACACGCTGAGAGGAGGTGTAGGTTTTCCTTTCCCACTTCCTCTCACAGGTGCCCTTCTGCTCACAGTCACTCCTTGCACCAGTCTGCCTCTTACTTCAGGGCATTGTCCCCAGGTGCAGAAAATTCAGGACATCAAGAGACCATTTGAAATCTGGTTTCTGGGTGGACTTTCATGTACATGAGATATTTTTTGAAGTTTGCAAATATATGAAAGCTATTCTAGTTATATTTTTGTGTGTTTTTCTTAATGATATTTAATTGCATCATGGTCAAGGAACATACTTTGTGATTTTGGTCCTTGAATGTCTGTGAAAATTTCGGAATGGTTAGGTTTTTGGGAAATGTTCCGTGTGTGTTTGCGAAGAGCATGGTTTCTTTACTCGTTAACTGTAGAGTGCCATTTAGGTCTTTTAGGTATCATTTGCTGACTGAGTTCAAATCTGTACCCTGCCTCATGTTTTTGCTCTTTTTTTTTTTTTT
>NW_003852656.1:192390-193997 GCF_000181295.1 Otolemur garnettii | reverse complement strand
AAAAAAAAAAAGAGTCCTCTTGGCTCGGCACCTGTGGCTCAAGCAGCTAAGGCGCCAGCCACATACACCTGAGCTGGTGGGTTTGAATCCAGCCTCCACCCACCAAACAACAATGGTGGTTGCAACAAAAAATAGCCAGGATTTGTGGCAGGTGCCTGTAGTCCCAGCTACTTGGAAGGTAGAGGCAGGAGAATCACTTGAGCCCAGGAGTTGGATGTTGCTGTGAGCTGTGATGCCATGGTACTCTACCCTGGCGACAGCTTGAGGCTCTGTTCCCCCCACCCCACCAAAAAAAGAGAAGAGTTCTCTTTTAAGAAAAAAAAAAAAAGAAAAAAAAGATAAAAAAACAAAAAGAAGAATCCTCTTTTAAACTTTGCTGTTGGTATAGCTTCACTTGCTTTTGGTTAATATTTTTATGATATATATATTTTTTTACCCTTTTACTTTCTTTTTCCTATTTCTTTGTTTTAGAGTTGTCTTTTATAAACAGCATATTCTGCTTTTAGGGGGTTGTTTTATTTTTATTGTTATAAAATGCACATAACATAAAATATACCACTTTAACCTTTTTTTTAACCTTTAACTAAATTAATTCAATGTATAGGATATACATATTGGCATTAAAACAGTGGCATTTAGGCTGAGCAAAATCCTATAGTCCTCATGCCTATAATCTTAGTACTCTGGGAGGCTGAGGTGGGAAGATCCCTTGAACTCATGAGTTCAAGACCAGCCCAAGCAAGAGTCAGACTCAATCTCTACTAAAAATAGAAAAGCTGGGCATGGTGGCAAGTGCCTGTAGTCCTAGCTACTCAAGAGGCTGAGACAAGACAATTGTTTGAACCCAGGAGTTTGAGGTTGCTGAGGGCATCACACTGTAACTCAGCGGTTTTGAGGTTTGTATCTCAGAGGGCACTACACTGTAACTCATAGAGGTTTTGTCTCAAAAACAAAAAGAAAAGGGTGGCACCTGTGGCTCAAGGAGTAGGGCACCGGCCCTATATACTGGAGGTGGCGGGTTCAAACCTGGCCCCAGCCAAAAACTGCAAATAAAACAAAAACAAAAACTGTAAAAAACAAAAAGAAAGAGGGTGGTGCCTGTGGCTCAAAGGAGTAGGGTGCCAGCCCCGTATACTGGAGGTAGCGGGTTCAAACCCAGCCCCTGCCAAAACCTGCAAAAAAAAATAAAAAAGAAAGAAAGAAACATGGGTATTTAAAGAATGTGATTGCTATCTACAAAAAATCAGTTTTGACTTTTGTATTTACATATCTGCACAGGCAAAGGAAAATTAAATTTCTCCAACATTTTTTTATTGTGGCAAAATGTATATAACATAAACTTTGCCATTTTGGGCTTTTTTTTCCAAGCCCAGCTAATGATTGATTCAGCATTTTCAAGTGTGCAGTTCAATGGCATTAAGTGCATTCATACTGTTGTGCAGCCGTCACCACCATCCATCCATCTCCAGAACTTTATCATCCCAGCCAAAACCCTACACCCATTAAACAGTAACTCTGCATCCTTGCAGAGCCTGGTAACCACCCTTCTACTTTCTTTTTTTTTTTTTTTTTTGAGACAGAGCCTCAAGCTGTCCCCCTGGGTAGAG
>NW_003852656.1:190265-191623 GCF_000181295.1 Otolemur garnettii | reverse complement strand
TTTTTTTTGGTTGCAGCCATCATTGTTGTTTTGGTGGGCCTGGGCTGGATTCGAACCTGCCACCTTAGGTGTATGTGGTTGGTGCCTTAGCCACTTGAGCCATATAGGTGCTGTGCCTGCTTTCAGTTCTTTTGGGTGTATACCTAAAATGTAGAATTGCTAGGTCATGCAATAACTCTGTTTTTTTGGGTTTTTGTTGTTATTGTTGTTTTAGAGATAGAGTCTTACTTTATTGCCCTCGGTAGAGTGCTGTGGTATCACAGCTCACAGCAACCTCCAGCTCTTGGGCTTAGGTGATTTTCTTGCCTCAGCATCCCAAGTAGCTGGGACTATAGGCACCTGCCACAATGCCCAGCTATTTTTTTGTTGCAGTTTGGCCGGGGCCAGGTTTGAACCCACCACCCTTGGTATATGGGGCAGATGCCCTACTCACTGAGCCACAGGTGCTGCCTGCGATAACTCTGTTTGTAATGTTTTGAGAACCACAGAACTACTTTCCACAGCAACTGTACCATTTTACATTCCCACCACTAGTGCACAAGGATTCCAATTTCTTCTTCACATCCTTGCCAACACTTGTTATTTTCTGGTTTTGCTTTTTGTTAAATAGCCATCTTCATGGTTGTAAAGTGTATCTCATTGTGGTTTTGATTTGCATTTCACTAATTATGAATGGTGTTGAGCATCTTGTCATGTACCCATTGACTGACTGTATGTCTTCTTTGGAGAGATGTCTATCAAATCCTTTGCCTGTTTTTGAAGTGAATTTTTTTGTCATTAAGTTTTAGGAGTTGTTTAATATATTGTGGATATTAATTCCTTACCAAATATGTGATTTGCAAATATTTTCTCCTATTCTCTGGGTCTTGTGTTCTCTCTCTCTCTCTTTTTTTTTTTTCACTTTCTTTTTTTTTTTGAGACAGAGCCTCAAACTGTCACCCTGGGTAGAGTGATGTGGCATCACAGCTCACAGCAACGCGTTCCAGCGTGTGTCAGTATTGCCTGCCTTCTCTCTAGTCTTGACGACTTTGGGTTGATTTATTCTTTTTCATATTGTAGTGTGTGTCACTAGTGCTTTCCTTTTTATAGCTGGATAATATTCCTCTGAGTGTGTGTAGACCACATTTTATTTATCCATACATTGCTTCGTAATTGACACTTGGATTGTTTCTTCCTTTTGGCTGTTGTGAATAATGCTACTATGAACACTGGGGTTCAACTCTTCATTTGAGTCTCTGCTTTCAGTTCTTTTTTTCTTTTTTTTTTTGAGACAGAGCCTCAAGCTGTCCCCCTGGGTAGAGTGCTATGGCATCACAGCTCACAGCAGCCTCCAACTCCTGGGCTCAAGTGAGTCTCCT
>NW_003852656.1:181699-190245 GCF_000181295.1 Otolemur garnettii | reverse complement strand
GGGCGAACTGGCTTTGAACCCACCAGCTCAGGTGTACGTGGCTGGCACTTTAGCCGCTGAGCCTCACTTTCTTGATAATGTTCTTTGATGCACAAAAGTTTTTAATTTTGGTGGTCTGATTTATCTTTTTTTTTTTTTTTTTGAGATAAGAATCCCACTATGTCACTCTTGGTACAGTGCTGTGGTGCCACAGCTCACAGCAACCTCGGACTCTTGGGCTTAAGTGATTCTCTTGCCTCAGCCTTCTGAGTAGTTGGGACTACAGGCGCCCACCACAACGCCCAGCTATTTTTGTTGCAGTTGTCATTGTTTTAGCTGGCCCGGGCTGGGTTCTAACCCTCCAACTTCAGTGTATGTGGCTGGCACTGTAACCACTGTGCTATGTTTGCTGAGCCTTTTTTTGGGAGGCTAAGGCAAGAGAATTGCTTGAGTCCAAGAGTTGGAGGTTGCTGTGAGCTGTGATACCATGGCACTCTACCAAGGGCCACAAAGTGAAACTCTGTCTCAGTAAAAAAGTAAGTAGCTGGAACTACAGGTGCCTGCCACAATGCCCGGCTATTTTTTGTTGTTGTTACAGTTCGTCCAGGGTCGGGTTTGAACCCGCCACCCTCAGTATATGGGGCAGGTGCCCTACTCACTGAGCCATAGACGCCACCCTTCACCTTTATTCTTAAAGAATGCATTTGCTAGATGTAAAATCCCATGTTGACTATTACCGTCTTTCATCCGTACATATCAGTCTGTTGTCTTCCTGTTCATAGTGTTTCTGTTCAGAAGTCAGATATTACATATCCTGTGAAGGTAATGTCTTTTTTCCCTCTGATTGCCTTTAAGATATTTTCCTTTTCTTTTTCCTCCCTGGGATTGGATCTTGCTTTCTTCCTAGGATAGAGTGAAGTGGCATTATTTTTTTTATTTTTATTTTTTGTTTGTTTTTGTTTTTTTGTTTTTTGTTTTTGGCCGGGGCTGGGTATGAACCCGCCACCTCCAGCATATGTGGCTGGTGCCCTACCCTTTTGAACCACAGGCACCGCCCATGAAGTGGCATTATTATAGTTCATTGCAACCTCAAACTCCTGCACTCAAGCCATCCTCTTGCCTTAGCCTCCTGAGTAGCTGGGTCTATAGGCACATGCCACCACACCCAGCTAATTTTTGTATTTTTTGTAGAGGCAGAGTCTTGCTATTTTGCTCTGGCTGGTCTCAAACTCCTTGCCTCAAGTGATCCTTCTGCCTTGGGAATCCAGAGCGTTAGGATTGTAGACATGAGCCACTATGCCCAATCTGTTTGTTTTTCTTTATTTCCTCCATCCCTCCTTTCTTTTTTTGTGGCTGAGTAGGGTTTTCTTTTTATTTGTCTCCTTTGGTTTGCAGGACTTTTAAAATTTGTGGCATGATGTCTTTGATTCAGTTTTAGTAAATGCTTAGACATCTCTTTTTTTTTTTTTTTTTTTTTTTGAGACAGAGCCTCAAGCTGTCCCCCTGGGTAAAGTGCCGTGGCATTACAGCTCACAGCAACCTCCAACTCCTGGGCTCAAGCGAGTCTCCTGCCTCTGCCTCCCAAGTAGCTGGGCTCAAGCGAGTCTCCTGCCTCTGCCTCCCAAGTAGCTGGGACCACAGGCGCCCGCCACAACGCCCGGCTATTTTTTGGTTGCAGCCGTCATTGTTGTTTGGCGGGTCCGGGCTGGGGATTAGAACCCGCCACCTTAGGTGTACGTGGCTGGCGCCTTAGCCGGTTGAGCCACAGGCGCCGAGCCTAGACATCTCTTTATTCCTTTGCCCAGTTTTCTCACATCTCATTTTGGAATTCCTATTATATATGTGTCTTAAACTATTTTTTCTGTTTCTTTTTTTTTTAACAAATAACTTCATTTTTATTTTATTTATTTATTTTTCAGTTTTTGGACGGGGGCTGGGTTTGAACTCGCCACCTCTGGCATATGGAGCCAGCGCCCTACCCTTTTGAGCCACAGGTGCTGCCCATTTTTTCTGTTTCTAATCCACAATTCTATATCTATCATTCTTTTGTTCTCTCTGCTTCATTCTGGATATTTTTACCTGACTGGCATTGAGTTCACTAATTCTATCATCAGCTGTTTTTTTTTTTTCTTAGACATTATATTGCTCTGTTGCTCAGGTTGGAATGCAGCCTCAATCTACTGGGTTCAAGTGATCCTCCTGGCGTGAGCTTCCTGAGTAACTGGGACTATAGGCATGTTCTACCACACCCAGCTAATTTTTCTATTTTTTGTAGAGATGGGGTCTCACTTTTTTTTCAGGCTGATCTCGAACTCCTGAGCTCAAGCTATCCTCCTGCCTTGACCTCCCAGATTACTAGAATTATAGGCATGAGCTACCACACCCAGCTCTGCTTAGCTTTTGAGATCAGGTGAGATCTGGAGCGTTCAGGCTGGCATGGCTATAGACTGTTCAGTTTTGTTTTCTTTTTTTTTTTTTTTTTTGCAGTTTTTGGCTGGGGCTGGGTTTGAAGCGCCCTACTCTTTTGAGCTATAGGTGTCACCCTGTTCAATTATTTTGTTAAATCTATGTTACATTGTTAATTTCAGTTATTATTCTTTTAGTTCTGGAATTTTTAGTACAATTTTGGAAATTTTCCGTTATTTACCCAATTTTTTTTTTTTTAAGTGGAGACAGAGTCTCACTTTGTCACCCTGGGTAGAGTTCCGTGGCATCATAGCTCATGCAACCTCAAACTCTTGGGCTCAAGTGATCCTCTTGCCTCAGTTTCCTGAGTAGCTGGGACTATAGGTACCTGTCTCAACCCCTGGCTAGTTTTAGAGATGGGGGTCTTGCTCTGGCTCAGATTGGTCTCAAACTTGTGAGCTCAAGAAGTTCACCCACCTTGGCCTCCCAGGGCTTTAGGATTACAAGTGTGAGCCATTACACCTAGCCTACCCAAATTCTTAATTTGGTCTTTTATCTCCTTGAACATAGTAAACTAGGATTTGAAGGTCTCATATCTATAGTTCTTATTGGCTTATTTTTAAAAAATTTTTCTCTCTCATTCTTTCTGTCTCTTTCTGTTCCTGGTTATTTATGATTGTGTGCCAGATATAGCATTTGTACAATTGCTGGTAGAAAAATTTGGAGTCTGAGTGAGTCCCCTTAGTCTACTTTCAGGGATGGCGAGGACCTAAATTTGTACTGCAGTCCCCTGGAAGGTCTATCTAATTTACTCTTACTTTTGGCTTGGGTGCTTTGTAGGCCAAAGCTAGGTCTTTCAGCACCCTCGGCAGGCCTCAGACTCAGATTCGTTTTCCTTCTATCCTTGGGACCTTGAGGTTCTTACCTCCTCTCAGTTGCCCTCCAGAATCTGCAACCGCTTCCTGTACCACTGGGTAGAGTCTGAGACTGTGCTACACGTTGCTGCGCGGGTCCTTGCTAGCTCTGCGCTCTCAGGCCATCACTGGGTCTGTCGTCTGGGCTCCTGGTGCCCAGGGCCAAAGCAGTGAGTCTAGGGAGTCAGTGAATGCATGAACCAGATTGCCTACTTTGGGATGTAATGTTTTGCATTACATTTGATTAATTTTTTTCTGATTATAGAAGTAATACATGTGTCTATCAAACAGTATTTAAACATAGAAAGTAAACATTCCCTGTAGTTTTCCCTTCCAGAGTTCCCCATCATTAATTCTGGGTCATTCTTTTGCTTCTTTTTTCCCTCTATCCAGTGGTTCTCAACTGCGATGCATTTTCATTGTTACAAAGGGGTCGCAACCCATAGGTTGAGAACTGCTGCTCTAGATATATATTGCATTTTTTTCTTTTTCCAGAAATGACAACATAGTACTGATACTGTTTGAAACTTTTATTCTCTTAGTAAGTGCTTGTGGAATCTGCCCTGTTCTGTTAAAAAGCTGTAACAACTTGGGCAATTCCTGTTGCTCAGTGGGTAGGGCGCTGGCCCCATATATGGAGGGTGGTGGGTTCGAACCTGGTGGCCCCAGCCAAATTGCAACAAAAAAATAGCCAGGTGTTATGGCAGGTGCCTGTAGTCCCAGCTACTTGGGAGGCTTAGGCAAGAGAATCGCCTAAGTCCGGAATTGGAGGTTGCTATGAGTTGGGACGCCACCGCACTCTACCAAGGGCGATAAAGTGAGACTGTCTCAAAAAAAAAAAAAAAAGCTGCAACAACCAAATAACCCCCAGGAAAATGGGACAGTCCCATTGTTCATTTCATCAGTAGTTTTGGGTGTTAATGATCTCTTATTGGTTGACATTCTGATAGGTCAACAGCATCTTTTTGTACTTTGCCTTTCTGATAGGTCTTTGAGCACACAAAGCCCAGGGCCACCCCTTGTCCTGCCTTGTCCCTTAATGGCTTATTTGTGTACACATCTGTAGACTTCTCCAAAGGGAATTCTTGTCTAAGTCTGTGCTGATGCCTTACTCTTCCCCAGTGGCCTCCTGATGGGCAAGGCTGGCTGTTTCCCCTGAGAGGATGCACCTAGTTCTACCTCAATTTTCTTAGCCACTTTCTCCCCATCTGGGTGGCCTAAGGGCCCCAGAGCATGACCCAGGTCAGCCCCATGTTTAGGCCAGGGTGGGGAAGGTACTGATAAAGAGTCGGGCTTTCCAGCAGTGCCTGTGGCTCAGTGAGTAGGGCGCTGGCCCCATATACCAAAGGTGGTGGGTTCATACCCGGCCCTGGCCAAACTGCAACCAAAAAATACTGGGCATTGTGGCGGGCGCTGGTAGTCCTAGTTACTCTGGAGGCTGAGGCAAGAGGATCTCCTAAGCCCAAGAGCTGGAGGTTGCTGTGAGTTGTGCTACTAGGGCACTCTACCGTGGGCGATAAAGTGAGACTCTGTCTCTTAAAAAAAAAAGAGTTGGGTTTTGGAGTCAACCAGACCTCACTTTGGAGTCCTAGCTGATTTTCCTTGTTTAGGAAGGTTGATGAAGAATGAGGGCAGTAGGCGTTGGAGGCCAAAATGAAGTTGGAGCCATTTATGTGAAAGGCCTAAAGGCTGTGGGAAGTATGGGGGACAGAGCAGAGGTCTCAGAGTCAGGAAGACCTGGGTAGAAGTTAAGACAATCCACTTACCTGCTATGGACAAGTACTTTTGCCTCTGAATTTGTTTTCTGTAATAGCCCCCTGCATGAGACTCCATAAGAGCAGTGGGAATGAAGGGGAAGCAGGGCTAATTGATGGGTTTGGCTGATGTGGAGGAGGGTGAGTTGAGTAAGAGCCCCAGCTCAGGAGCACCTGGGGCCTGGGGTGGAGTCTAGGCCTCAGGCAGCCTTAGAACACTGTAGGGCCTCCCTGCTTCACCTGGGTCCATGGTTAGTGATGCCTTTGGTCTTACTGGCTTTGTGCCAGGAAGTATCCATCTTTTTTTTTTTTTTTTTTTTTTGAGACAGAGCCTCAAGCTTTCCCCCTGGGTAGAGTGCCGTGGCATTACAGCTCACAGCAACCTCCAACTCCTGGGCTCAAGCGAGTCTCTTGCCTCCGCCTCCCAAGTAGCTGGGACTACAGGTGCCCGCCACAACGCCCGGCTATTTTTTGGTTGCAGCCGTCATTGTTGTTTGGCGGGTCCGGGCTGGGGATTCGAACCCGCCACCTTAGGTGTGCTTGGGTGGCGCCTTAGCCGGTTGAGCTATAGGCGCCGAGCCAGGAAGTATCCATCTTAGTAGGCCCTGTAGAGCAGGGGCTGTGCTAGTGTCACTTCTAGCTTCCTTGAAAGCCCTAGGAGCTCTGAGCAACTGTCTCTGCTCTCCTTCCAGCCTTGCTTTCTCAAGGACTGGGAGATGCATGTCCACTTCAAAGTCCATGGCACAGGGAAGAAGAACCTCCATGGAGACGGCATTGCCTTGTGGTATACTCGGGACCGCCTTGTGCCAGGTGGGCAGTTCTTACTCAGGGCCTGGAGGGTGGGGGCCCAGGTGAGATGGGTACGGGTATGACTGCTGGCCCACCAGGAAGGAGAGGCAGGCAGGACAAGGGGTTGCCCTTGGCTTGTGTGCCGAAGGATCTTCCACTCTGTTCTCCTGTGAGAAACTGCTACTTGTCATAGACCAAGTTCTGCCCCTGGGAGGAGCTTGGCCCTGAGAGGAGGTCCTCTGAGGGAGGAGGAACAGCTAAGTTGTACAGCTCAACATATATATATATTTGGGGGGGGGGGTTGCAGTTTTTGGCCAGGGCCGGGTTTAAACCCACCACCTCTGGCATATGGGGCTGGCGCCCTACTCCTTTGAGCCACAGGCGCTGCCCTATATATACATATATATATATCAGTAGCCTAATTTTTTTTTTTTTTTTTTTGAGACAAAGTCTCAGGCTATCACCCTGGGTAGAGTGCTGTGGTGTCAGCTCATAGCAGCCTCCAACTCGGGCTTGAGTGATCCTCTTCTCTCAGTTTTTCTATTTTTAGTAGAGACTAGGTTTTGCTTTTGCTCAGGCTGGTCTCGAACTCGTGAGCTCAAGTAATCCACCCACCTCAGTCTTCCAGAGTACTAGGATTACAGTCTACCATGCCTGGCCAGTGTTATATTTTTTAAAAAGAAAGAACATGAAGACAGTGCAGCAGAAACCACATGTAGCCCATATAACCCAAGATGTTTCTTCCTGGCCCTTGAGAGAAAGTTAGCAGCCCTGGTCTGGAGGGTAGAACCTCCCCATAGGGGTGCTTCCTGGAGGTCCACCTGATTTTCTTAGACTGGGTATCCCTTTGGCACCTGACACTCAACTCTGCACATGGCTAGGTGGCTGTCCTCTCATGATTTAGCTGTCAAACTTCCTGTCCTCTCTGCCATGCCTCTAGACTGCTTTCCACCTTCACTTTCTCCTTTATTTAAAGACCCCTTCTCTCCTGGGTATGTGACCATTAGTCTGGGGGGCTCTCTTTCCCCCTTCCCACATGGGCATTACTTGCCTTTCAGGTATCCACAGGACAACTCCCATTTCTCTCATTGTGAGAGCATCTCCTTGTAATTCCAGGGCCTGTGTTTGGAAGCAAAGACAACTTCCATGGCTTAGCCATCTTCCTGGACACGTATCCCAATGATGAGACCACTGAGGTAGGCCCACTGCTGTCTCCTGCCAAGCAGGAAAGGAAGCACTGGGCTGTCAGAGGGTGGGGACTGAGACTTCCCCTGGCACCAGTGCAAAAGGAACCTCCCGGCGTTGGGGTGGCGGGCACCTTGCTCCCCTTGCAGGCAGGGCTGTTTGTGGAGTAACCCATGTCTTGGTCCCAGCGCGTGTTCCCGTATATCTCGGTGATGGTGAACAATGGCTCCCTGTCCTACGACCATAGCAAGGATGGGCGCTGGACTGAGCTGGCCGGCTGCACAGCTGACTTCCGTAACCGGGATCATGACACCTTCCTGGCTGTGCGCTACTCCCGAGGCCGCCTGACGGTGAGCAGGTGGGAGGGGCAGCTGGCAGATCTGTGCTGGGTCCACTGCAGGGGCTGGAAGGCAGGCGCCAGGCCTGTGGGGTGCTTGACGTGCTGGCACCCACAGGTGATGACTGACCTGGAGGACAAGAACGAATGGAAGAACTGTATTGATATCACAGGAGTGCGGCTGCCCACCGGCTACTACTTTGGAGCTTCAGCCGGTACCGGAGACTTGTCTGGTGAGTTCAGGCTTAGCGGGGATTTCAGTTTCAGCCTGCATCTTCCCTGGTGTGTAGGGAGCTCACCTTCCTTCATTTAGTTTCTACTGGGTTTCTTCTTCTCATCATCTGTACATGTTGGTGTGTCTGGGCCTTGGTCCTTGAGCAGTCTCTTGGCAGCCTTCCTTTTGCATTTACTCTCAGATTTCTCTCTCCAGACCCATGTTAGCTGCAGCCTGTGTGGCAGCTCCACTCAGCCATTCCCCTCAGCCCTATGTGCCACTGCTGAGGACCAAGATGTCAATGGCACCTCTGTTTGCTCAGGCCAGAAAGCCTCAGTGTCATTCTGGGCTCTTGTTTTTCTCTCACATGTTACCTTTAAGCCATCAACAAAGGTGCGGCCAGCTTTCTCTTTAGTTTGTCCCAGCACATCTTGCCCCTCCTGGAAGGTACAAGCCACTATTTTCTCCCAGGTAGATGACACAGGAGCTTCCCAGGTGGTCCTCCTTCCATGCCAGTCCCTAACAGCCTCTTTACCACACAGCAGCCTAATGATCCTGCTTAGCACACACGATCCTCTCACTGTTGTGGCTGCCACCATCCCCACAGTGGTCTGCTGGGCTCTGTGTGCCATCTCTCCTCACTTCTCCTCATTCTTCCCCCAGCCCCATCATCTCTGACTCCTCACTCACTGCTCCCCTGCTTGCTGTGGCCTCTAGCTAGCTGTTCCTCAGATGCAGGACACAGCTGTGCCTTCCTGCTTAGGCCTTTGGACTAGCTGTCTCACTGTCGTCTCTTAGAGTCTTGCCCAAATGTCACCTCGATGGGGCCTTCCTCGATTCCCTCATTTAAAATTGTATCCCCTTCTCCAATCCTCTGCACATTCCCATTACCTTTTCTGGCTTCATTTCTCTTCATAACATTTATGGTTTTTGAAACTATCATATAATTGATTTTTTTTTTTTTTTTT
>NW_003852656.1:166271-181300 GCF_000181295.1 Otolemur garnettii | reverse complement strand
GGGACCACAGGCACCTGCCACAATGCCTGGCTATTTTTTGGTTGCAGCCATCATTGTTGTTTGGCGGGCCCGGGCTGGATTCGAACCCACCACCTTAGCTGTATATAGCTGGTGCCTTAGCCACTTGAGCCACAGGTGCCAAGCCCAGGTTTCTGTTTTTAAGTACACCCCGTCTGGCAAGAGATTGTCTGTTGCGTATATGTTCTTACTTACCTGCTGTGATAACCATGAGAGATAGAGATTGTCACTGCATTTTATAGATGAGGAAACGGGGCCTCACAAAGGGCAGCAGACCCAGGATTTAAACCCAGATGATTTTGCTTATAAAGCCCCTGGTCTTTATTCTGTCTCTTCCCAGGTTTCTTGCTGCTGAGTTCTGGCAGTATTCTAACCCCAGAAATGCTGCCCACTCAGGGGGTAGGGGACTGGGAGGCTGGGCAGGAGCAGATCTCTTCTTGGTCCCAGCCAGTTTCTGTGGTTCCTGCAGCAGCTTCTCTTTTGGAAGGGCATTGTACCACGTGTCCTGAGGCTGGCTCTAGATTATGACAGGTTAATTCTTGGTCCAACAGACAACCACGACATCATCTCCATGAAGCTGTTTCAGCTGATGGTTGAGCATACACCCGATGAAGACACCATCGACTGGACCAAGATTGAGCCCAGTGTCAACTTCCTCAAGTCTCCCAAAGGTGCGTGTGTGCTGGCCTTCCCTGCCTGGGCCCGGCTGACCTGGCGTGTGGCTGGGCGAGGTTGGCCTCTGGGGTCCTTACCTCATCCAGTTGTGGTTGTGATCTGTGCTCTTGAGTAAGGTAGGCTCTGGTGAGTTCTCAAGCTAGTGAAGGGGGCAGAAAAGATGTCTTCAAAGAGTCTGTCCATGGGGCTACCTCAGTTGTGTGATTTTCGTGAAGACAGAACAACTAATCATCAAACATATGAGCACCTGGGGTCTGCTTCCTCCTGTATTGGTGCTAGAGAGAGTGGCCAGTAAAGCCAGGGTGCCAGGCACCCACATCTTCCCTCTATGAGCCTGGAGGAAGGTCCTGCTGTTGGCCTGAGAATGGATCTCTCAGCTAGGCAGGAGAAGAGGCAGGATTTTAACTCGGGTTTCTGCAAGACCCACATCCTTAATTTTTCCTATGCACTAATTAGCCCCTGCTATATCCTCACAGAGTGGATGTTCTATGGGAGGAAGGTGGCACCTGTGAGTGGGGGCCCTGAGCGCCTTGGTCCAGCCCCAGGGCTCCGTGCTAAATGTGGGGCCCAGGTCTTTCTGCCTTTTAGGAGAAGCCAGAATCCAGTGTACTGTGATATCTCGCTTCTGTGAGAGTCAGGTTGTTTGTAAACCATCAAAGCGTTTCTGGCTGCTGAGTGCCTCCGGAGACGACTTGGCTATACCCAGCATTCCCGAAGAGCTGCGGGCTGGGCACTGGAGACATTAGGGCCAGACAGTATGCAGTGAGGCAGTCTTCTTGGTGCCAGGACCATGTCATCATGCAGTCCTGTTAGATTCATGTCCTTGGAGCCCAGCCCAGGGTTGGCCTCGCCTGCTGCACCCTTTCAGCTCCCCTTTTCTCCTCCCTCAGACAACGTGGATGACCCCACGGGGAACTTCCGAAGCGGGCCCCTGACGGGGTGGCGGGTGTTTCTGCTGCTGCTGTGCGCGCTCCTTGGCATCATTGTTTGCGCGGTGGTGGGGGCCGTGGTGTTCCAGAAGCGGCAGGAGCGGAACAAGCGCTTCTACTGAATGGACATGCCTGGCCAGGAAGCACTTGACCTACGGCCCAGGAACTAATGTGAACTTTTTTTACTGGGATTGTAAAAGAACAACAATATGACCTTATTTCTTAACTGTTTCAAAGAAATGATTAAAGTATTTTCGTACATTTTGCTTCTTGCCCAGCAGGGACAGATGGGCAACAGGGCCAGGGCTGTGGGTCTGGTGTCCCCACAGCTGGAGTAGAGGCTGTCCTGGGGCCAGCATTTCAGGATGGGGGGCCTGTGCCTGGATCTGGGCTGAGGCCCCCCACAGAGAGCTCTTGAGCACTGAAGGGACCCTGGACCACGTTGGGATGGGCTCCTGAGGACATGGAGTGGTGATTTGTTCTGTGGTGTAGGATGTGTGTGGCAGTGGATGGGGCCTGAGCTGGGGGACCTGGGCTTCCTACTCAGCCTGAGCTGCTTCCCAAGGCAAACACTCAAGTCAGGCTGGAGGAACAGTTTGGTGGGGCCCAGAATGTGACCATTTGCTAAATAAAGTGACATAACCGATTGTAGCTGTGTGACTGTCCTGAGGGACTTCCTGTTGTTTTTCTCCACATAACTTGCAGCTGGTGCTTCACAGCTGTCTAGTCTGCAGCAGAGGCCTGGGAGGAGGCGCTGGGCTCGCCCTGTTTCCCAGGTGGGGAAATGCACATCTCCCGTGATGTGGCCTTTGGGTGAGAGGATTGGTGGGGGGTGCCATGCAGTGGGTGCTAGAGAAAGGAGCTCTGGGATGATGTGCAAAGGTTGGGTCAGGAAGATGGCTGGGGTCATGAGTAGCATTCCCTTTGGGGCATCTTGGAGGACAAAGATGGTGACAGGCAGTGGAGGAAAGGAGCAGCTGAAAGGGAGGCACTGCCTCCATGTTTTCTATGCCACCTCCCAGGGGCTGTGGCCTGCTGCGGCTGCCCAGACCTCCTACCATGGAGAGCATGTGGCTGTCCAGCCTAGGGCCACATGTGTCTCCAATCCTGGTCCTGGCCCTCCTTGGACTCCTTGCTGAGTCAATGAGGTCTCTGCATTGTCCCCTTCCCACTCACACTTTGCTAACAGTTAAAAAGCAAAAGCAAACCTTACTTTTCTGCTGCAGGAACATTTTCAAATAGATTTTTATTGCAAAAAATACAGAGATGAGGACATGAAGTGAGAGTAAGAATTGACTTCTCCCTTCAGTCCTTAAATCTCACTCTCCAGAGCTCTTCACTGATGCATTAGTAACTGCCTCCATGGCCTTCTCGATGTTTCCTATGTCTGCAGAGAATCCCCTTTCAGCAGGTTAGATGTCAAGAGATTGTGCACAGCTATGGAGAGGGTCGAGCTTGTGTTTTCTTGCAGCTGGGGGAGCCTGTTTGTGTGAGGCCTTAAGGGTAATCATGATCCTCTTTATTGAAATATTTTATTGAATACTTTTCCCAGAACAGTTTCTTTTCTTGAGAAAGTAGCAAACATTGAATGTTTACCATACACTATTCTTCCGAGAGGTAGATGCATATTATCTCCTTTCATTCCACAGCACCCACGTGGTTGCTGAAATCCCTTAGGTCAGGTGTGGGGATGTGTCCAGTCAACATATCTATGTTGATGTGCAGAGCTGAGCCCTGGAGTCTGAACTCTCCATGGTTGCTATAACCATGTCATCAGTTCACCACATACTTTAAAAAATTTATATAAATGTATAGGGTACAATTGAAGTTTCAGCACATGTATAGATTGCATAATGCTCAATACACCATACTTGCCCTTTAATTTTTGGCTCTAACTTGGCCTTTCTGAATTCTTTTTTTTTTTGAGACTGAGTCTCATTGTGTCACCCTTGATAGAGTGCTGTGGTGTCACAGCTCACAGCAACCTCAAACTCTTGGGCTTAAGCAATTCTCTTGCTTTAGCCTCCCAAGTAGCTGGGACTACAGGTGCCTGCCACAACACCCAGCTATTTTGTTTTGTTATAGTTGTTTGGCAGTCCCAGGCTGGGTTCGAACCTGCCAGCACTGGCATATGTGGCTGGAGCCCTAGCTGCTAAGCTACATACAGGCGCTGAGCCCTGAATTTACATTATAATTCATAACAGTAGCAAAATTATAGTTATGAAGTAGCAACAAAAATAAGTTTATGGTTGGGGGTCACCACAACATGAGGAACTGTATGGAGGGGACATGGCATTAGGAGGCATTAGGAAGGTTGAGAACTACTGCTTTAGAGTAACCTGGAGGACTAAACGCCTGCTGCCTTCTCCATTCTGGTTCAGTGAGTCAGGTGAAGGGTAGTTTTCAAAGCTCCTGGGTTGTTCTAATGGGTGTCCAGGCTCCAGCACCTGAAGGTGTCAAGACTTATGATTTGAGGCTGGGTGTAGTGGTTCACACCTATAATCCTGAGCCTACACTTAAAATTTGTGCTTTTTCCTATATGAGCTCCCAAGCAGGCTGTCAGTACAATTAATATTAAAACATGCATTTCAAAAGGATAGGGGCAGTGGCTCATGCCTGTAATCTTAGCACTCTGGGAGGCTGAGGCAAGTGGATTGCCCCGAGCTTAGGAGTTTGAGACCAGCCTGAGCAAGAGTGAGACCTCATCTCTAAAAATAGCCAGGTGTTGGACAGACACCTGTAGTCCCAGCTACTCAGGAGACTGAGGCAAGAGGATCGCTTGAGCCCAAGAGTTTGAGGTAGCTGTGAGCTATGATGCCACAGCACTCAACTCCACAGTGACTGAGATTCTGTCTTTAAAAAAAAAAAGAAGAAAGAAAACACTTCTATTGTCCTCTCCCTAGGGAAACAAAACAAATTGTTTTTCCTGACTCAGAGCCCATAGCACAGTGATTATGGAACCAGGCACATACAGTGAGGCTGGCAGATTCAAACCCAGCCCAGGCCAGCTAAACAACGACAACTGCAACAAAAAATAGCCGGTTGTTGTGGCAGGTGCCTGTAGTCCCAGCTACTTGGGAAGCTGAGGCAAGGAAATCACTTAAGCCTAAGAGTTTTAGGTTGCTGTGAGCTGTGATGCTACAGCACTCTACCGAGGGCAACATAATGGGACTCTGTCTCAAAAAAAAAAAAAAATAGTTTTCCCAGCATCAGTGTATGATACTATACAGAGTCTTGCCAACCAGGGAAGCTTATCTGAGTTTTGGTGTTCAGTTTGTGGGTTCCATTCTGTAGGGATAATTAATTGATTGGTTACCTCTATGGTTGACCCCAGTCTAAAAGTTGACTGACAGCCTGTGACCCAAAGTTCTACCCTAAATTATATTGTTGGTTGTTCCAGTGTGGTTAGCCTCTAACCTAAATTGCACAGTTACTACCTAGCTAGCCCAAGGCTCCCAGATAAACAGGTACCTCCCAGTAGCTGGGGCCAAAGGCCATGCCCCTTTGGGGTCAAGGTGAAATTCTTGATGACACAGGCCACCCTCTGGTATTTGGCCAAGATTCTCTTACAGCAAAATGATCATATATCTAGCAATTAGAGAGGCCAGTATGTAGGTAGGAAAAGATTAAAGAAACAACTAATCCAGGCTGAGCACACTAACACTCTAGGAGGCTGATCCCTTGATCAGCCTGAGCAAGAGCGAGACTCTGTCTCTACTAAAAATAGAAAAATTAGCTACGTGTTGTGGCAGGTGCCTGCAGTCCCAGCTACTAGGAAGGCTGAAGCAGGAGGAACACTTGAACCCAGGAGTTTGAAGTTGTGAGCTAAGCTGACACCATAGCACCATAGCACTCTAGCCAGTGTGACAGAGACTCTGTCTCCAAAAAAAAAAAGAAAAGGAAAGAGAAGGGCAGGGAAGGGATAATTAATCCATTCTATAAAGCCATTATACTTTCTCAATTTTTTACTAATTAAATTATTATTTCCCCACTTGATTTACTATTTCTACCTTATGATAAACTTGTGCAGAACGATGAAGCACAGAAATCAGCTGATGGTAGGTAAATCCCGTTCATCCTCAAACCAGTCATTTTCATAGGTATTTCATATGTATTACATCCTGAGGAAGATTTAACTTAATTTCCCAGTGAATGTAACCTTTAGAACCAGAATTATAACCTTACAGTGTCACCATCACTCCTTATAGCAGAATGGCAGTAGATGTATCATGAAAAATAAGAGTCAAAAGGTTCTGGCATGGCTGGGTACCCGTAACTCAGTGGTTAGGTCACTGGCCACATGCTCCAGGGCTGGTGGGTTTGAACCTGCTAAACAAACAAAAAAAAATAGTCGGGCGTTGTGTCGGGCACCTATAGTTCCAGCTACTATGGAGGCTGAGGCAAAAGAATTGCTTGAGCCAAGAGTTTGAGCCCAAAAAGATTGCTTTGAGCTGTACGCCATGGCACTCTACCAAGGGTGACAAAGTGAGACTCTGTCTCAGTAAAGAAAAAAAAAGTTCTGGAAGGTTACCAGGGTTCCTTTAATCATTAATTAGTACAATCTAAGATTGGGTGCAGTACCTCAGGCCTGTAATCCTCCCACCTCTGGGAGACCAAGGTGGGTAGATTGCCTGAGCTCAGGAGTTTGAGACCAGCCTGAGCTAGAGTGAGATCTCATGTCTAAAAATAGCTAAGTGTTGTGGCAAGCACCTGTAGTTCCTGCTACTAGGGAGGCTGAGGCAAGAGGATTGCTTGAGCCCAAGAGTTTGAGATTACTGTGAGCTATGATGCCATGGCATTCAACCCTAGGGTGACTGAAAATCCTGTCTCAAAAAAAAACCAAACACATATGTCTGCATTTCAGAAGGCCATCTTTGTTGTAAGACTCTCACAATCAATATTTGGCATTTCTTGATTTTGTCAGCAATATTGATAATGCATATGTGCAGTAAGGCATTTCCCATAGTTTTATAATACTTCGATTTTCAATTTTAGTTTCACTATGGACTAAATTCTAATTAGTTCTACAAATCTTCATTAATTGCCTATGAATTAGGCACTAAGCAAAGGATACACAGGTACAGTTCCTATCTTCACGGAGTACAGGGTCTGGCAGAGAAGACACGTTATGATTCAGGATCCAGTCTGGAAAACACATGCCACTCTAATTATTTCAAACAGAGGGGTTTTAGTGTAGGGAATTGGTTGAACAGTGATGGTACTAGAACTCCAGAGCTTGAGGCAATGCCTTATGGTTGGTGCTCAGATCTCTAAGATGAAGGGGAACATGGCAGGTATTTGGACTTATAAAGTAGGCACAATCCCAGCAATGGTGTGGCCTGGTGGAGAGGGAGCTATACCACCACTGTTCAGCTGTCAAGGGGGCGCCTCTGAGGGTAGGGCTTATGCTGTTGGAAGTTCTGAAGAAGCTGGAGCCAACTGGTGGCTGCCGGCCCTGGGAAAAAGGAAGTAAGGCCCTTCTCCCTCCCCTTTCCAATCTTCATCTAGTACCTCCCAGTGGCAGAACAAAGGAGCCCAGGAAATGTAGCTTGCAGAGTTTCAGGTGCATCATGGAGTACAGAGAAGGGGCCTGAGGCTTAGAGACAATGTGTGTGGAACCAGCAGGCAGCAGGCTACCCAGGACACAGCCCTCTAGAGTGTGGAGCACCAAGGTCCCTGGCCTACTGCTGTGGATGGTGTTCACCTGGGAGGGATTTGGCCACTGGTGTGCATTGTTTCAGGTTGGCTTTCACTCAGAGTTGAGCCTCATCCTAACTCATACAAGGAGAAAACTGTGATCAGAAAATTGGTTGTGTAGAAGCATTACATGGTTAAGTTAGTAAATTGAGGCTCGGTGCCTGTAGCTCAAGCCACTAAGGCGCCAGCCACATATACTAGAGCTGGTGGGGTCGAAACAACGACAGCTACAACCAAAAAATGGCCAGGCATGTGGTAGGCGCCTGTAGTCCCAGCTACTTCGGAGGTCGAGGAATCGAAAAGAATCACTTGAGCCCAGGAGTTGGAGGTTGCTGTGAGCTGTGATGCCAGGCATTGTACTGACAGCTTGAGGCTCAAGCAAGTAAAAAAAAAAAAAAAAACATGTAAATTGAAGAGAAACATGCCAAGTCAGTCACATTTATGAAGGGCCAGATCTTATAGAGAGGGAAGGTGTTAGGAGGGAACTAGGCAAACCTGGGATTGACTTGCATGAAGTCAGGTGGTGAGGATGATGATACATAATAGGTTGGGTGACTTTGGGTCACATGTCAGGAAGTGGCATCTCCTCATCGTCACAGCAGATCTCCTTGGCAGCACTGCTTGTCAGAAATCTCCAAACATCTGGAATCCTGGACCTGGATCATGTATGTAATCCCAGCTACTTGGGAAGCTGAAGCAGGAGGATCACTTGAGGCCAGGAGTTTGAGACCAGCCTAGGCAACAGGTGAGACCCTATCTCTACAAAAACAAAATTGAAAAAAAATCCACAATTTATAAAGTTAAAGAGGTGACTTTTAAAATTTTAAAGTTAAAGAGGTAACTATAAAGTTAAAGAGTCTGGGAAGTGTAGCCTCCAGCTTTCAAAGGAAGGAGGGGTAAAACGAATTTAAGCTGAAAGTGTTGGCCAAGCATACCTATTCAACAGATTATAGGAAGAGTATTCATGAGGTTACATGACACACATGTTCACTTTGGAGTGGAGACTTAACATTAAATATATTACAATTAGGCCCTTCCCCTTGCCATTGACAAGTCCTGGACACGTAGGTCAGGGACACAAAGGCACTCAATACCCAGCCTCTGTAAACCAGCTAGAAATGGTCCATGGTCACTTGGTCTCTTATCTAGAGAAAGTTACTGAAATTAGTCTCTTGTCCAGTCAAAACTGTAGTCGTGCCTGTGGAACAGGGAGTCAGTCAGTGTCTTACAGCTGGTGAGCTGAAGTTTCAATATTGCTTATCTTGAGAGTAGTGATTATTTAGCTACTAGAAAGGCAGAAAAGCCTGTACAGCAATTAGAAGATAGTTTATTCTTTAAGTGTAGGGGTGTATGACTTAACCTTTGCCTGGCATGACCTTAGGTCCTATTTATTATTTGGTATCTTATTGTCAGGAAGGATCTATTTTATGGGTCCTTTTTTTTTTTGAAACAGAATCTCACTCTGTTGCCCTGGGGTTGAATGCCATGGCATCATAGCTCACAGCAACCTCAAACTCTTGGGCTCAAGCGATCCTCTTGCCTCAGCTTTCCAAGTAGCTGGGACTACAGGTGCCCACTACAGTGTCCAGCTAATTTTCTTTTTCTTTTTTCTTTTTTGGCCGGGACTGGGTTTGAAAGCGCCACCTCCAGCACATGGGGCCGGTGCCCTACCCTTTTGAGCCACAGGTGCCGCCCACCCAGCTAATTTTCTATTTTTTTTTTTCTAATTTTCTATTTTTAGTAGTGACAAGGTCTCACATTTGCTCAGGCTGGTCTCAAACTCCTGAGCTCAGGTAATTCACCTACCTCAGCCTCCTAGAGTGCTAGGATTATAGGCCTGAGCCACTATGACTTGCTCTTTCTATCAATCTTATGATCTTTATTTTAAATTAATGCTGGTTTAGTTGCTGTGTCTAAAGCAAAAAAGGGAGAGGGTATAAGGCATGTCTGACCTCCCATCCCTGACCTCCTGTCTTGTCATGGCCAGGATTGCAGAGTCTCAAGGCACTGTAGGACATCGCATGGTGGGAGCTGTTTTTAAGGTTTTTCTGGGGTCCCCTTGGCTAAGAGGAGGTCTGTTCAGTTGGTTGCGGGATTTAGGATTTTATTTTTAGTTTACAGATAAAACAGGAAATCAACAGAAGTTATTTGGGGTTTTGGTTCCAAATTGCTGTTCATTTTTTTAAAATATGCATTTAATTACACACTTTCCTGGTCTCTTTACTCTCTAATTCTTGTATCTTATGCCTTCCTTTTGCATTTTTTGGTGTTGTGGTATATATGATTTAGAAATTCTCTTAGAGATGGTTTTGAGGTTGCTATGTGACTTGAATGTCCCCTCCAAAACTCATGTTGAAACCTTATCCTGCAAGTGGCAGTATTCAGTCTTTTGTATCTCTGCCCTCAAGGATTAATCCATTCACAGACTGGTGGATTAATGGGGTAATGGATTAATGGGTTGTCATGGGAGGAGGACTGGTAGCTTTGTAAGAAGAGGAAGAGAGGCCTGAGCACACTCAGCCCCCACTGTGGGATGTCTTGCACTGCCTTGGGACTCTGTAGAGTCCCCACTAGCAAGAAGGCCCCTGCCAGCTTCCACCCCTCGGTCTGGACTTCCCAGCCTCCAGAACTGTAAGAAATAAATCTTTTTTTTTTTGAAACAGAGTCTCACTTGATTACTCTCGGTAGAGTGCTGTGGTGTCTTAGTTCACAGCAACTTCAAACTCTTGGGTTCAAGTGGTCCTCTTGCCTTAGCCTCCCAAGTAGCTGGGATTACAGGCACCCACTACACTGCCTAGCTATTTTTAGAGACGGGGTCTTGCTCTGGCTCAGGCTGGTTTCGAACCTGTGAGCGTAGGCAGTCCAACTGCCTCGGCCTCCCAAGTGCTGGGATTACCGGTGAGCCACTGCACCTAGCCTAGAAATAAATCTTCGTAAATTACCTAGTTTCTGGTATTCTGTCATAACCAACAGAAAACAGACTAAGTCAAGGGTAGTAATTAATCATCTTGAACTCCTTTGTGTCTGAAAACATCTTGTATGGTTGACCTTGAACAACATACATTTGACCTGTGCAGGTGGATACATAGATTTTTATTTTTTTTTAATATATTTATTTTTGAGGGGAGTGAAGGAGGGAATCCAGATACATAGATTTTTAAAATAAATACTTTTTTGAGATTTGTGACAATTTGAAAAAACTCACAGATAAACCATGTATACCAGAAATATTGAAAAAAATTAAGAAAATATTAGTTATGTGACAAACGCACAAATATATGCAGGTACTAGTTTATTTCTGTCTTAACCAACTGCTTATGTTATTGGTAAGGCTTCCAGTCAACAATAGGCTATTAGTAGTTTAGCTTTTGGGTAGTCAAACGTTATGCATGGATCTTCAACTGCATTGGGAGTCAGTGCCTGTGTTCTTCAAGGGTCAAATGTAGTTGTGTTTAGTGTTGCCAACTAGAAATCTGATATCATCTGATAGTAATTCCTTTGCAGGTAAATTCTTTTTCTTTCTAGAGAGGTTTTTTATTTTTGAGACAGAGTCTCACTTTGTCACCCTTGGCAACATGCCATGGCATCACATAGCTCACAGCAATCTCAAACTCTCGGGCTCAAGCAATGCTCTTGCCTTAGCTTCTCTAGTAGCTGGGACTGCAGGTGCCTGCCACAATGCCCAGCTTTTGTTAGAGATGGGGGTCTCACTCAGGCTGGTCTCAAACCTGTGAGCTTAAGCAATCCACCCGCCTTGGCCTCCCAGAGCTCTAGGATTACAGGTTTGAGTCACCATGCCTGGCCTCTGTCCAGAAAGTTTTAAAAATTATTTTTGGAGGCTGGGCATGGTGGACCATGCCTATAATCCCAGCACTCTGGGAGGCCAAGATGGGTGGATTGCCTGAGCTCAGGATTTCGAGACCAGCCTGAGCTAGAGTGAGACCCCGTCTCTACTAAAAGTAGAAAAACTAGCAGGGCATTGTGGTGAGTACCTGTAGTCCCAGCTACTTGGGAAGCTGAGGCAAGAGGATCACTTAAGCCCAAGAGTTTGAGGTTGCTGTGAATTATTATGCCATGGTACTCACTCTACTGAGGGTGACAAAATGAGACTCTGTCTCAAAAAAAAAAAAAGCATCTAACAAAGAAAATGAACAAAAGCTTTATAGAAAAAAAGTATGTAAAATTTTAAACTTCTGGCTCAGCACCTGTGGCTCAAGCAGCTAAGGCGCCAGCCACATACTCCTGAGCTGGTGGGCTCAGATCCAGCCCCGGCCTGACAAATAATGACAGCTGCAACCAAAAAATCGCTGGGCGTTGTGGCGGACACCTGTAGTCCCAACTACCTGGGAGGCGGAGGTAGGAGAATCGCTTGAGCTCAGGAGTTGGAGGTTGCTGTGAGCTGCAATGCCACAACGCTGTACCCAGAGCGACAGCTTGAAGCTCTGTCTCAAAAAAAAAATTTAAACTTCTTTAAAAATTGAGGTTGGGCTCACCACACGTAGCACAGTGGTCAGTGGTTACGGCACCAGCCACATGCACCAAGGGTTTGAACCTGGCCTTGGCCAGCTAAGTAACAATGACAACTACAACAACAACAAAAATACCCAGGCATTGTGGCGGGCGCCTTTAGTCCCAGCTACTTGGGAGGCTGAGGCAAGAGAATCATGTAAGCCTAAGAGTTAGAGGTTGAAGTGAGCTGTGATGCTAGGGCACTATACCCAGGGTGATAGCTTGAGACTCTGTCTCCAAAACAAACAAACAAACAAAAAAACAAATAAAAATTGAGGTTGGAGAATCCAATAATTAATATGCTTTACACTGAATTCAGAATAAATTGCTGGGTGCCACAGATGTCAAACAAGTGGAGATGAAAGTACAATGGCAGCCCCCCCAAATTTTGCATCAGAAAGAGAAGACTATCCCCTCTCTAGTTGAATCTTCAGATCTTGATGCCAGTCAGATGTGTGGAAGGAGAGAAGGAAGATGAGGAATCAAGATTACCCAGATACAGTGCTGTTCTGGGAAAGGCTCAGTCAAGAGAATAGGAAGGTGAGTGAAAAAAACCACAGTCTCCATTGCTGTCTCAGAGCCAGGAGTGGTTCTCAACCTCCCCTCTGCTAGTATCCATTCTAAATTCCTCTTGCCTTCAGCTCTCCCACTGCCTGTTTGGCAGGCCCAGGTCTTGGTGGCTTACCTGGTGGTATCACCCAAACCTTCATTCCTGAGAGATATGAACGCTTGATAATCACACCTTTCTCTGGGTGGGGCTGCCACACTGTCCATGAATTGGACCACATCCTTGGGGGATTAGAGAGAGCTAGAGTCAGGTGTTCTTTCCTTTCCCTCTTTTCACTAAATATTGAGCCACTGGTCTTCAGAGATGGAACCTCCTATATCCCACTAATTCTGGGGACAAATCATGACAGTAGTATGTGGACTAATAGCAGGGAAGATAGAACCTGAGCAACATTTTCAGGGTGCCAGGATCCCTTTAAGATAATGCCTTACTGACTGCTGAATAGTCTATGGATGTGAGGAGGCATTCAGGCAGGGCCCTCTCCCACTGCTGCATGCAACAGACTGAAAGTTTTGACTCAGCAAAGCTCAGCAGGAAAAGGGGAGGTGGGGTTTTGAGCCCCTGTCTTGGACCATACAACATCCCAGACACCTAGATACTTTCATATAAATGACATAGTTGATCCCAGCACTTGCCTGATCAAAGGGAATAAACTTGTCCCATGGCACTAGGAAGGTAGTCACTCCTCATCATCTTTAAATAAATCTTTTTGAGGCCAGGTATAGTGGCTCACACCTGTAAACCTAGCACTCTGGGGGGCTGAGGCGGGTGGATTGCTTGAGCTCATGAGTTTAAGAACAGCCTGAGCAAAAGTGAGACTCTGTCTCTAAAAAAAATAGGTGGGTTGTGATGGGCACCTATAGTCCTAGCTACTCGGGAGGCTGAGGCAAGAGAATCACCTGACCCCAGGAGTCTGAGGTTGCTTTGAACTGTGATGCCACAGGAGTCTATCAAGGGTGACAAAGTGAGACTCTGTGTCAAAAAAAAAATCTTTTTGAGAAACTGATGCCGTCAATTCCTATACACCCCCAGCTGCTCTGTCCTGGCACCTGAGAGCACCGCTGATATGGAGAAAGATGTTGAATGCCCCCAGGCACTGGACATTTCTAGCCTATATGGCAGTTTAGGAAGGATTCAGCTTTTAGAGCGCTGCCCTTTAGGCTGGGAATCCATAGCAATACCTGACAAGAAATGACACAACGTAGCAGCCATCGAGGGGCAGGCAGGATAACCAGCACTGCCTTCCCAGGTAATGGGTCCAGTTACCCCAACCCTGACCATAAAATGTCCATCTGTCATCAAACCACCCTGCTCACTGTGCCAGTTGCAAAGTTAAAGGATTTACTGTCATCAGGTATGGTAAGACATTCAGACTCAGCACTAACTGTCATGTAGGAAGAAGTTTATACTCACAGTTTTCCCTAGAAACAGGAGGCAGCATGCACCAACAAAGGGCCATGCAAGAAGCACTGGGTCACTTAGTGGCAGAGGGAAGGAAGATTGGGGCACTGGTGTTTACTTGGGAAGGATCTAGTGAGGCAGGGTGAACTGCCTAGTATGGATAATTTCCGTGGCTGTGGAGTGTAGGGTGTCCCTAGTTGTCTGGTCTCTGGCCTTGGAGAGATTAGGGCAGGAAAGTAGTGTCCCAGACTGTAAGATCCTCAGTAAAGGAAGTCGTTGGGGTACAGGATCTGGATTGGTTGGTTTGACTATGAAAGGCAAGCTTGCAGGTGAGTCATTTACTATCCTGGGAGTTGGCCTAGAGGGTGGAGAATGATAGGCCTTTGATTTTCTGGAGGGTCATAGTTTGCCATGGTGTGGAACTGCATAAATGCCACGATCAGTTACTAGAGCAAAAAGTTAACAATGGGTTTTAGTAATGGTGGATCCAACTCCCAAGTAGTTCACTGGATACCTAAGGAAATGTAAAGTAACAAGAAATAAGCTAATTATACCATCCTAATGGTATCTGTGGTAGCAATGAAAGTACAACGGAGTGTTAGGGCAGATAGGAGCTTGGGCCAAGCTTGGATTAAAGGTGCTCTGAGCTATAGCTACTAGTCTCAGGACCATTATTGAATGGAAAATGATGCTGAAACAAACAGTAAAGATTGTTAGAATGATTTAAAGGAGAATGGGGAAAAACAAAGAGAGGTACAGAACTCTCTCTTTTATGCCAGCAGTATAAAAATCTTGAAATGGTTATTAAGAAATGGGATCAATAAAGCAGACATTGATGGGGTCAAAACAAAGGTCATAATCCAACACTTTTGGAAGCTGGGTAGACTGTTGGGAGCCTCTACTGATCCCCCAGCATTGAAGGGTACTAAACAAGTCTGCTTTATTCACCCTAGTTGGAGGAATTTAAAAATCCAAAAGGCAAAGATGGCAAGGAAAAAGCTGAGCTGCAATCACCTGGGGCAGTGATCCCATGATCTAATCAAGATAATGGCTAGCCCCCACTGGGGACCCAAGGCCGTGTGGACATGAGTGGGTAAAATGGTAAGGGCTATGAAAGAGGCTTCACTGGGACTCCTTGCCATGGATCCACTATGTGCTATGATTCCAAAACCTACTTGTGAAATCCTCATGGGAGAGAGAGGATTTTAGTTTTGCTTTTTTTTTTTTTTTTT